>NC_142878.1:96929696-97081212 GCF_051225735.1 Oryctolagus cuniculus | reverse complement strand
GCCCATAAGGGATGCGGGTGTTACACGCAGCAGCTGTACCTGCTGCGCCACAACATCAGCCCCAAGAAACTGTGTGTTGAATGGTGCTTCACACAGCATACCCGATTCCGCCACAGACTCCCTGCTACCTAAGTGCCTGTGCAGGCACTCTGCTTGGGAAAGCTTCCGTGTTTCAGTTGTGAGAATCTCCGTGGTTCGCACAGACGGTGAGTGTGACTGAAACAATCGATCTACAAGTGCAGCCCATGGCCTCTACAAGCCATTCCTGGGGCTTCTGGGGGCCAAGGGCCTGCCCACTGGGAATCGGGCCCGTGGCAGGTGCTGGGGAGCAGGTGCACGCTGCAGGCCAGGCACAGGACAGTGGCCAGACTCCGAGGGCCTGCGCAGCCTCCCAGTGCTTCTGGGCGATCAGGCTGTCAGGGGAACCCCACGGGGCCTCGGCTGGCAGGCAGGCCGAGGTGGGGTGCTCTGCCCTCTGCTTCAGCAGCCACGGAGTTTTGTAAAGCATCGTGTTTGGGTTTTTGGTTTCTGTTTTTCCTACCCGCCAGTGTTTTCAGTCTGGGCTTCCTGGTGAACTTGGAGCTGAGTCATGTCGCCATGCACGCAGCTCACCAAGTCATGAGTCAGCTCAGCTGACCCGGCGACAGCAGCAGCAGAGATGGGAGGTCTCGTGGGTGTCTGGGGGCTGCAAGGCAGAACCTAGAATCTGCTCCAGGCCTCTCCGCACCCCTGCCTGCCCCCTCCCTGAGGGCGTGTTTTGCCGCTGCTAGATTAGGCCCACCCTGGGGGTCACCGGCAAAGACCCTGTTTCTGGATCAGGTCACTTGCAAAGTCACTGGTGTGGTGATGTCAGCATTCTGGGGGGTGTGGGGCTCGACTTAACCCCATCAGGTCTCTTCATTCCTCCCGAGCCCCAGTGCAGGTCACCGGCCCCTGGCCCACCTTACAGAATCCACCAACTCCGCACCCTCTCTGGCCCCCTCTCCCCCGGAGGTCAGGGGGAAGGCGACTGTGGGGGATGTGCTGGTGGTGCTGTTAGGATGCTCCCCTGTGGAAGGGCATGGGCCGGCGGGGGTGGGGGGTGGGGGTGACGGCCTGGGCCAGCCTTGTGGAGAACTCTGGGGGACCCTAAGACCAGCCCTCAGTGGGAGAGCGTCTGGGCCTTCCTATCCCCATGGGCCATGCACCTGATGCTGGCTTTCTGGGGAAGGGGTGGGGCTTGGGCCACCCGCCCCTGCAGAGCCAGTCCCTGAGGGCCTGGAAGCCAAGGGCTTCCTGCAGCTGCGCTCCCAGCATGCAGGGGTGGGGGGGAGGCCCTCACTTCTGCAGGCCTAGGTGTGGGGGGCATCACAGAACTCAGGAAAAGGCTTCCTGGTGGGGTAGAGCCTCCTCCCAGAGGTGGGGCCTCCCCGTGGGGTGGGGCCTCCTCCTGCAGGCACAGCCTCCTGGTGTGTAGGGCCTTCTGGTGGGGTGGGGAACACAGGGGTCTGGACAGCTGCTGTAGCCTTAGAGTACCAAATGGCCAGCGCCCCCAGGAGTCCATTGCTGCGGCTCCATCGGAGTGGTCCGTGATCTCGGCCAGGCTGCCCAGGAGGTTCGATCCAGCTTCCCTCCTTTCGGCTGACCCTGGGTCCCTGCTTCCTTGGGTCCCCGCCCTTGCTGTGGACACGCCCGTCTGCATGGTGCTGGCACAAAGCGAGCCCATTTGCACGCAGGGAGAGGCCGAGGCACTGGCCATGCCTTGAATCCTGCATGGTCCGTGGGCCTCTTGGAAGGCTCCTGTGGGCACTAGCCACCGACATGGGCCCTATCCTGTGAGAAGGAGAGGGCAGGTGGTCCCATGGGCCTCAGTGCCTCATGCCTGCCCCCTCTGCCTGCTGCTCCTGTGGCCGGGTGACTCCCACGCCAGCCTTTGTCCTAGGCCACACCTCCAGGCGCAGGTGACTCAGGCCCACGGCTGGCCTCGCCCCTGCTGGGGCAGCTGCCGACTCCCCTTCTTTTCTGGTGCTCACCCGCTACTGGCCTCAGCTCCGGAGCCCTGGACGCTGCCCTGCAACCGAGCCCTCCATGGCAGGTGGAGCCACCAGCGCCTGACAGGCGGGAGCTCCGTGGCCAGCCTCCTGTGGCCGGCTGTCCCCAGCCCCGCACCGGGAAGTACATGGGAAGCCTTACTCTGTCTTGACACATCGGCAGCGCGTGACCAGCCAGCAGGCTCATCAGTCGCTGCCAGCAAAGGCAGGTGCAGGGCTCCCGAGCTGCTGGTGGGGCGCGGTGGCTGCAGGCCTACACCTGTTCCAGGATGGCTCTGCCGGGGCAGGAGGAGGCAGCCTCCATGGCAGAAGGAGCCACTCTTCCGCAAGGGACGAAGAGGAAGCCCACGTGTCTCGCTCCCTGGCTGCCGGGCGGGCATCACCCATCCCAGGCCATCTAGGAAGCTGCGATTTTTCTAGGAGAGTGAGACAGCCACAGCTAATGGGAGGGAGTGGACGTGAGCTTCCCAGAAATGATACATGTCAGCTCGGCGCCTAAGAAAGACCACTCTCAACTCCTCCTGGCTGGAAAGACCACTCCCCTGCCGCCTCACGGCACAGCTCTCTCCGGCCAGCCCTGCCCAGCTTTGCTGCCCTTATGTAAATACATCATAACTAATCCCGCAGTCTTCCTTGGCCTTGTTTCCTGCCTGGGCGTTTTGCAGGTGTGACATTGAGTTCCCCAGGAGAAGGTCCCACTGACACACTTAGATAAATTAACACGATGACACCGTGCGGTGTTTTCTGGCCCAACACCCCATCTCAAAAATACTAAGTCCCTTCTGCTTAAATATATGGCTGGCACCTCGGCCCGTGCTCTGTGAGGACAAAATAGTAAATATTATCTTCCTCTGCCCCGCCGACAGCAGAAGGCACGAGGGGGAAGAGCCTGGTAATTCTTCTGTTTGTGGAGGTGGAAGGCTCGCCTCCGAGGGCGCTCTCCACGTCTGACCTTGACTCCCAGCCACTGCGGAGGAGTGGGCAGCCAGGACCGCCCTTCGCGGCGCTGCAGGGGGGGAGCACAGCACCCCTGGGCCCATGTCGGCCGCCCCTGGATCCTCTTGGTATCTGAAAAGCAGAGGGGTGCGACTTAGCATTCGTGGGAACCTGGAGCTCCGGAGCAGGGGCTCCAGACAGCTTGGCAGCTGCAAAGCGGAAAACCAGTTCTTCACCAGGATACTGTTTGGGTTGGTTCCCTCCTTCCCTCCCTCCTTCCTTTCCCTCTAGGATGCCAGCAGCCAATCTGACTGATCCCCTCATCCCTTCCCGAATGTGCAGCGTTGTGGACTCATGCGCGCTTTTCTACATTGCTCTCTGCTTTTGCGTTCAGCAGGTGCGTGTTGGGGCTGAGGATCAGGCTGAAGCTGGAAGTTGTCTTTGTCACCAGAACCTGGATTTTGGATCCTCAGGCCTGCCCGTAACCATCTCTCTGACAGGTTCCCCTAAACCGAGCCTTGGTTTGCTCATCTGGAGACTGGGGATGGCACTTGGTACCTACCAGCCTCCCAGAGACCGCATGTCCTGCCCCCACCTACCACTGGGTGACTTCAGAACCCAGCCAACGTCACCCCCAGGGGTCCCTAGGAGGGGGCTGTTAGCCAGAGTGGCCCACCCCCTGCTTCCTTCTCCTCCCCAGCAGGTGCCTCCCCATCTCTGGATCAATGCCCCGTGTGTGCTCCCTGCCCAATTCCTGGCTCTCTCCAGGGTACCTTGGTCTGTCGAATTCAGCTCCCCCGTAACACCCGGAGCCCATGGCCCCCAGGTCCTCCCACCCCCGAGGTGGCCTCGTCTCCAGCTATGGAGACTGCCCGCTCCCTGTGTCTGTGATTGTCCCAGATGTCAACAAACGTTCACCCCGCTGGTGAGTGGCGATCAATACACTGCCTGATTTGCATAGGAAGTCGGTAATTAGCTGCTGGGGCAGCATGGGTGCTGCCACCTTTGGCCGGGCTCTGACCAGCAGAGCGGTCTCCAGCAACTCCATCTTTTTGCAGGCGGGTCTTATTTACCAAAGTTAATTTTGCCCCTATTGCAACGAGCTTCCAAATCAGTATGAATCTTGTGCGTTTTCACTCGCAGTTCCACCAGCAAGCACCAATTGCAACTAAATTACGACTGCTCCAGGCATGTGCTGGCACCCTTCAGGGCTGTGGAGGAGCATCTTGCTGGACAGAGCTGGGCTCAAACGCAGCCATAAACCAGCCCTACTGTTGGGTTTAGGGCCCTCCAGAGGGAGAGAGGGAGGGAGGGAGGGAGTCCCCTGGAGCCACCACAGGGCTTGGGTGGCTGGCGCGTCTGTTTGAGCCTCCCAAGAGGGTCACCGTTTTACCATCTGCCTCTGGCATCCCTGGCAGGCGGGCTGAGGATGGCGTCACCTTAATGGGTCTCAGTCCATTAGAAATGCAAACCTTTTTATTTCCTTGTAAATAAATCTCTGCCTCTCTCCAAGGCTGCCCAAAGGGAACGGCTTGCCGGGGAGGGCTCTGTGCTCAGGCTGGGGCCGGGGGACGTCCACCAGCAGATCCTGACTGCAGGCTGGCCCCACGCTGGGAAAACAAATGGGCACGCTGCCTGCCCTTGCGCGGTCTGCCACCCAGCAGACAAGGGAGCCCACAGAGGCACACACAGTCAGGTGCAGGATGAGTCCGGGAGGCCCTGGCAAACAAGGACAGCGATGCCCGTGTAGGCTGGGCTGAGGGCCTGAGGTGGGCGAGCCTGACTCCAGCAAGCGAGGCATTTTCTGTGGCCTAAGGTGGGGTTTGCCAGCCATGACCTTGCCAGTCCCACACCAGGATTCTTCTTCCAGTCCACATTTTCCTTTGCACTTTGTTCCAGGGAGGCTTCTCCTGGCCTCTGATTGACGGCTGCTTGGCAGGGCTCCTGCCTCTATTTCTTGGTGTCTCCCTCCTAGATCCCTCCTCCCTCCCCTCTCCCAGCCAGGGGTGGGCAGCCTGCCAGGGATCCCTGAGATATGCCAGGACGGCCCTGGAATCGGGAGGGCCTGTGGTGAATCAGTCGACTTCCAAGTGAGTCAGGCTTGGAGTCTGTTTTCACACTGAAAACTAAAACGCGCCGTATTCTGGATTCTGACGGTGAACCCTTTCCGCCCCTCGTCCAACTCCACGCCCTTCTCCCGTGACCCTGGCGTTTCCTGCCAGGGCACAGAGTCAGCTTCCCGCACCTTGAACCCCGGCTGGTCACGTGGTCATCCCTTAAGGTCAGACTGGTCACATGATCTGCTCTGGCCAATAGCACGCAGCGGAAGTGCCTAGGTGCCTAACCTCGAGAAGTCCCTGCATCCAGAGCTCTGTGCTGCAGCTCCGCGGTCGCCATGACAACAAGCCCAACCTCCTGCCGACCCCTGAGTGATGAGTGGTCGGCTGTGTGTTCACGGCAGCCACTGCGTAAGGCTGGAGGTCCAGGATGCCAGTGACGGTGGGGCTGGGTTCTCCTGCGGCCGGCCTCTCCTGGGCTTGCTGCTCCCCGTGTCCTCACAGGGCCGTCCTTCTGTGCCGTCTGCCTCCCGACCTTATCCCAGGAAGTCACACTGGGGCAGGGGGGCCTCCTTTACCCTCAATCACTCATGGAGAGGCCTCGTCCACAGACGCAGTGGCATTCTGAGGACGCAGTTCAGCAGCTACCAGGGCGTCGCTTGCAGGGTTACCGTGGTAATAAGTCAGCACAAGGCACCGCGTCGTCTGCTCCAGGATGGCAAACCAGGGCTCCAGGCTTGCCGGTGCACACGCCTGGGGTTCCTTCTTCACATGTAACCCCGGCCCCAGGGACATCTGTACACGTCCGCACAACATGCATGTGCACACATAACACATGAGTCTCAGACTGGAACTACCCCTTCTTGCCCCCCAACGCCAGACACGCAGACCCAAAGACACAGAGGGAGAGAGGGAGGGAGGGAGGGAATCCGAGGCCCCCCACAGCTCCGTCTCAGTCAGAGTGAGCAGCTTCGCTGTACCACCGCAGGCAGCAGCTTGCTCTGTGCTAATGAGCGCACCTTTCATCAGGTTTCCATGTTTCTCACCAAACACAACGCACCCCGATGTGCACCTAGGAAGTCAGCCAGCGTGCCACGTGGGGTGCTCAGGGACACGTGGGCCTGCAATCACGGGAGGAGCTGGTCGGGTCCTGTGATGCTGGAACCGGTGCTGAGGTCCCCAGGGAGAGGGGCGCCGAGCTGAGTGGGCAGGAGCCAGCACCAGGCCATCCTGGCCCCCACTGCACCCCAGCTGCCATTCCAGGGCCGCTGCTCTCTCTCTGTTTGCAGGAACACGATGCTGAAAGGGCGACAGGGAGATGCAAGATGCGCCTATCAAACTGACACCGAGTCACCTTTTTCCGTGTCCACCAGGGGCCAGCACTCTCAGCACAGCCCTGCAGATCTTGTCCCGAGCCCCCAGGGGCTGTCAGCTCCTGGGCTGTTTGGCTCAGCTCTCCAGAGCCCAGGAATGACAAGGAACTAACGGCCCTCTTTGAATGAGCACAGGTGACACCGCTGTCCTTCTGGTCACCGGGGTATTTTAGCCGGGGCCCTTCAGACTCAGGTCCAGAGGCGAGGCCTGGGCGTTCTGAGATAAGCTGTAGGTGAGTGGGGAGCAAGCAGGGGCAGCTGCAAGCTTGGCTTCAGCCAGAGCCCGGCAGCAACACTGGAGGGTGGCTCGGGGCTCCGGGCAGTCCTCACACAAGGCCAGGGAGCTGACCTCCCACCCAGGCCCCCCACTCCCCCAGCCCCCAGTGCTACCGCAGTCTGTGTCCCACACAGCAGCTCCGGCCACAGAGGAGGGAGGGCTGAGGCCGTGTGAGCTGTTGCTGTGGGGTGAACACTTCTCTAGCTCTCAAGCTTGGGGCCTGCACTGCAGACTCTGGGCTCGCCAGTCCCCACACTCTTGTGTACTGACTTCTTAAATCCCAATCTCTCTCACACACACACCTGCACACACACACACGCCTGTGCACACACATGCACACACCTGTGCACACACTTGCACACACATCTGCACACACACCTGCACTCATCTGCACATACACACACCTGCACACACACCTGCACTCACCTGCCCATACACACACACCTGCGCACACACACATCTGCACACACATGCATCTGCACACACCTGCACACACACCTGCACACACACCTGCACACACACATGCACACACACATGCACACACACATGTACTCACCTGCACACGCACACCTGCACACACACCTGCACACTCACCTGCACACACACATCTGCACATACACCTGCACACACATCTGCACACACACCTGCACACACACATGCACACACACATGTACTCACCTGCACACGCACACCTGCACACACACCTGCACACTCACCTGCACACACACATCTGCACACACACCTGCACACACATCTGCACACACACCTGCACATACACATGCACACACCTGCACACACACCTGCACACACACCTGCACGCACACATCTGCACACATGCACACACCTGCACACACACCTGCACACACACAGGCATCTGTATATGCACATGTCTATACAAGCGTACTACAAAATTTTCAGGGAAGAACAGAATCATATTAGTCTATTTTGGCTCAAAATTTTCCAATCTATGCATATGATTCAAAATTCAAAAACTCACAGACATGAGTACTATGAAAAGTAGTGCATGCACTTCAAAATAAGCATCTCTTTTTCAAGTTTATTTATTTTGTACTTGAAGGGCAGAGAGGAGAGAGAGAGAGAGAGGGAGAGGGAGAGCGGGAGGGAGGGAGGGAGGGAGATCTATGTTGCGCGGGTGGCAGTGCCTCCTTCCTCCTTGTGGCTGAGTAGTGCTCTGCCATGTGGACGTCCCCAGTTTTTCATCCCATCCGCCATCCGTGGGCACTGGGCTGTTCCCACTTACTGGCTATTGTGAGCGGTTAGGCTCTGCCATGCCCACACGGCGACTGCTGTGAGTACCAGAACTTGATTTGAGACCCGGCAGGCAGTTAGAGGCAGACCTCAAAGGCAGATGCGGGTTCTCTATTCCCACACTCCTGCACATCCCTAGATGTCTCAGAATCAGATGCAAGCAAGAGACCAAGACGTGGGGGTGGGCAGTGGGCCAAGCGCCGCTGTTTCTAAGGTGATTTTAACAATGAGTCAGAACAGAAATTTGCTGCGGCATCAAACCCTGCCCAGATGTTCAGATGAGCCAGATGCCAGACCAACAAAGCCACCTGCCAGTGAGGATTCGAGGAACCCAGGGGGCATTGGACCCTGTTCTGTCCTGCCCACGTGCATGCACACACACAGGGACACACACAGGTGCACACACTGATACACACAGCATGCCACAGTTAACCGTGCATTCTGAACACTTGGGGCTGGATCTCGGAGGATCACAGGACACTTTTCAGGCCTGAGGGCGTCTTAGCTCCTCCGGTGGGTACATGCCAGCTGCAGAGAGATGTGCATGGGCATGGGGTGGGGCAGAGGAAGCAGCATTTCCAACTCCCAGCCTCTGCACTGCCTGGTCCCACAACCGTCTTTTCAAGAAGTGCGAGCAGCCCCAGGGGCTCCTGCAGGTTGCAGGCTTTGAATAAAGGCTCTGGGTCTTGCTGTATGTCGGCTGTTATGCAAAATTAATTATCTGGGTCATTTGAATGTTTTCCCCAAAACAGAATATAATCTTATTACAGTCTACTCCGTACCAGAGTAGAGCTCGTGCCAGATTCCATTTAGGAAATTGAAGGTAATTTAGAGTTGTATGATTTGCAAAAAAAAAAAAAAAAAAAAAGAAGGAGAAGAAGCCTCTTTCTCTGCTAAATGCTAATTTGGTCTCCATAATGCAGGAGGTGCGCTCATTTGGTTGGGGGACTGCTGTAAGTGGGTAGGCACATGGCGCAGCAAAAGGGGGCTTCTGAGGAGTGCACAGGCAGCAGGGGACAGAAGGCCAGTGGGCATCCAGGGGTCGGACACCCCAGTGAGAGAGTCCACAGCAGACATAGCCCTTGGAGCTCAAAGCTGGCCATGAGCATCGGAGAGGAGGCAAAGCCCTGGGATAGCAGGAGGAGAGACCATGGTCCATGGGCTGCCCGGTCTGAGCCCACAGGGTGCGCGTCCATGCACTTGGTCTCAATGACACAGCCCAACAGAGCCAGGGGAGGCACCAGGCCACAGAATCCCATGTCCCAGTACTGGAGGCTGGAAGCCTGAGCCCAGGGGACCAGTCACCTGGTGGTCCCTCCAAAGACCGCTCCTCCATGTGTCTCCGCACTCATCTCCTCTGATATCCCCCCAATTCAGGGGCATTGGGGCTCAACCTTGTTTCACCCAAAATTGCCTCCTTGGTGACCCCAGCCCCTAAAAGCGTCCAGTCTGAGGCTCAGAGAGCGAGACCCCAGAGTGTGAGCTTGGGGTCCCAGTGCGGTAGCAGCCACCGTGCCACCAGCCAACCGCCCCGCGTCACACCTGCCCCCATCTGCCCAGCTCTGCCCGGCCTCCCTGTCCCCACCCCACCCCTTTAGGGACCTTTCTGCACATAGCGGACAGACTGAGTGACTGCCTAACATGTCTACTTGGCCACGTCATCCCCCCAGGGCCCTGGTGGTTTCCCACTGGGATCTGAGCAGGTGCAAATGCCCCAGCAGGCACCAGAGCAGCCCTGCCCAGCTCCCGGCTCGGACAGGTCAGCTCACTCAGGCCCTGGCCCTCAACCTGCCCAGGTCTTTCTCTTCAGCCGCAGGGGGTTCCTGGACCCTTCCTTCTGCTGGGAGATGCTCTCTGGCTCCCTCCCCTATTGTCTTGCCAACTCCGTCCCTACTGAAGTATCACTTCCTCAGGAAAGCCCTCCAGGATTCTCCCTCCTGCTCCAACAATGCAGGTACCCAACAGATGCTTGAGGGGCCAGCGCTGTGGTGCAGTTGGCTAAGCCTCTGCCTGTGGTACTGGCATCCCATATGGGCGAAGGTCCGTGTCCCAGATGCTCCCCTTCTGACCCAGCCATGGCCTGGGAAAGCAGTAGAAGATGGCTCCACTGTTTGGGTCCGTGTACCCACATGGGAGACCTGGAAAAAGCTCCAGGCTCCTGGCTTCAGACTGGCTCAGCTCTGGCCATTGAAGCCATTTGGGGAGTGAGCCAGTGGATGGAGGACCAGAAGAGCGCACCTGTGCCCCACAATGCCGGGGTCCCCCCTGGGCTGTGACCTGCCCCTCACTTCTCTCCTGCCAGACACAGCCAATTGGGAGACCCTGAAACAGAAGCTGAGGGGTGCTCCCAGCATCCGTGAGAGTCCCCAGCAAACTTCTGGTCTCTTTCCCTTGGGTCATCATCGTACGAAAGCCCACCGCCCCGGCCACACTGGGTGACAGGATGACGCCCCACAGAACGACCGCACACCACGCAGTCTCTGGCAAGTACAATCGTTAGTGAGACGAGAGTACAACAAGCTAATAAATGATTTCACGGAAGATCGAAGCTCACTCCCCATGAAGTGAGAATGCCAGGGGGAGGACCCCACCCTTAGAGCTGCCGCCAGGGGTCACAGGGAGATGGATCGAAGGCTGCGGGGGATGGAAGTAGAGAAGAGGCAGCCTGGAGGGTCAGACCTTGCCGTGCCCTGGGAGACAACCACGTCCTGAGCTCTGACACCTGTCCCCATGCCCCTCTAGGGCAAAGGGGGCATTGACGTTGTCGTTAAGGGGCTCCTGCCATCACACACACCCTCCAGAGAGGGAGGCAGCTTTGGCCACAGAATGGAGGCCATGGGAAGGCAGGGGCAGAGCCTGGAGAGGAGCGGCCGCAACCAAGCAACACCAAGAAGTAAGAAGTCAACGGTTATGGTCCCTTTCTCTAACCCTGACTCTGACCCTCGCCACTGCCTAACTTGCCGAGGTGCACCACCAGGGAGCCCAGCCCTGGCGAGGGAGCTAGCAAGAGACACAGACCCCCACAGCCACCAGTGAAGGAGGTTCCTGAGGGTGCTCCCCTTCCTGCCTCGTGTGTGAGCCATGCCACGCAGGAGCCAGCAGCCAGAGCGAGCTCTCAGAGGGTGGCAGCTGCAGAGCCAAGCCCCTGGCGAGCTGGCACGTGCAGAAGCGAGCCATGCGGGAGCAGCAGGTTGGAGACCGGGATGCTCCACTTGCCATCCAGCTCCCTGCTCCTGGCCTGGCTCACTCACTCTCTCTCTCTCTCTCTCTCTCTCTCTCTCCTCTCTCTCTCTCCCTCTGCAACTCTGCCTTTCAAACCAATCAAATACACTGAGTGACCCTCGGCTTGCGAGCCTCTGCCTGCACCCCCATTTTTCCTTCCTGGCTGTCTCTGTGCACCCTTGGCATTGGGTTTGCCACCCCCGCCAAGGCCAGCATGATTTCATTTCAAGATCCTTAAATGGTTCTATCTGCAGAGACCCTACTTCCAAGTAAGGATCCTGTTTAGCCCCCTCTAACCCAGTTTCACAAACCAGGACCCTGAGGTGGTCGGGAGGGGGTGGCGTCAGCCTTGATCCACAGGCTGGGCAGCTGGGCGTAGCTGGAGAGAGGAGCTCAGGGCGGGCCGGGTGCAACCAAGCTACCCAGCGCTTCCCCAGGCGAATGTTCTCAAAGGACCTGACGTTCCAGGCTACAGACTCTCAGAACACACAACACGCATCTCTCTCGTCTTTACCACGGAGTGGGTTTTCCCTGGGAGATGAGAAGGAGGGGCCAGGCTGGCCAGGGGAAGCAGTGTGGCCCGTGCCTTGGCCATCCTGGCACAGCAACAGCCCCCGCTCACCCACTGCCTGCTTGCCCTCCCTTTAACCTGTTCCTAGCATCTTTTCTGTTTTCCCTGGTTGATTTCTGAAAACAAACCAGAACAAACCAGCCAACAAAACAAATCCAGCTTGAGCCCCGTAACCCCACAGCTAACACGCCGAGTCATCCCTCGCGTTCTGTGGCCGCTCACGGGATTCTGAGGGGGTCTCGGGAGCCATGCGTGTGTCTGCTCCGGTGGATGTGTTTACGCAGACCTTGAAGGTGCAGACCGAGTCTGTCGTCTGATCCCCTCTGCCGGCCTCCTCTCAAGATGGAAAATCCTAAAGGACTGTGGGGGCGGGGGCTTCTGCTTTGCTGGTGGCCTGCTTTTGGAAGCAGAAAATGAAACACGGGGCAGAGAGCTCTGAACTCCAAGCCATGTGGGGAGGAAAGGGGGGTGGCCGGGGCCCTCAGAAAGAATGGCTGCCCCTAACAGGTGACCTCTCCGAGCAGGGAGCACAGGCTCACCTCCCTCCTTCCATTGCAGCCACGGGACAAGGCGGGAACAGGGTGCGAGGCAGATCTGACACCAGCTGCCCCTGGGGGGATTGAAGTCCCCCACTGGGCTGGCCCCACTGCTGGCTGACACCAGCCCCAGGCTCCGGGGCTCCCAACCAACTGGCTATAAATCTGGGGTTCCCACTGCTCCTCGGGGTCAGCCGCCACGGACAGCTCCCGGAGCTCAGGGAAGGCCCTGCTCTCTGCCGTGGTTTGTTGTGCACGATGCAAATCAGGTCCAGCCCACAGAAGAGACAGCACAAGGGGTGATATGGGGGGGTGGGGGGTGCAGGGAGGACCCCCCACTGCCTACCAGCCAGGCCCTGCTGAGCTCTGAGCGGTGCTGTTGCCATGCAGGCCACAGGAATGAACTTGGGCTGCAGCCCACCCACTTGCCCACCCAAAAGTTAGGCTGCTGTCACCTGACCCAGTCTTGGCACTGGGGAGCAGTGTCATGGCGCAGCAGGCTAAGCCACTACCTGTGATGGCGGCAGCCCATATGAGCGCTCCTTCAAGCCCTGGCTGCTCCACTTTTGATCCAGCTCCCTGCTAACGTGCCTGAGAAAGCAGCGGGAGATGGCCCAAGTGCTTGTGTCCCTGCTACCCACGTGGGAGACCCGGTTTTTGAATCCTGGCTCCTGGCTCTGGCTTGGCCTGGGCCATTTAGGAAGTGAACCAGTGGATGGGAGATCTCTCTCTCTCTCTCTCCCTCTCTCTCCAGAACTCTCTCTGTCAAATAAATATATATTTTTTTAAGTCTCAATGCTCTAATCACATGTGGGTCTCTCTGGAGCGGCTGGCCAGATTGGGCATGGTTTGAGGGGGATGCTGTGAATTTGGAAGACCACACCACGGCCTGGGAAGTTTAAGGGTCTAGGAGCCTCCTCCCCACCCCCGGTTACAAACACACGGTGTGGAATGCAGTGTCCCCTCTCAGTCCCTGGGCCAGTTTTCCAGCTTCTAAAAGGAAGGTGTCCTTGCTTGCCAGGGACAGGGAGCTGACACCTGAGGGCCTGGGGAGCTGCTGGGGTGTGGCCAGGACAGTGGCAGCTCAAAGACATCCATGAGTGTTTCATTTTTTTTTCAAAGATTTGTTTATTTACTTAAAAGGCAGAGTGGGAAAGAGAGGGAGAGAAGGAGAGATTTTCCATCTGCAGGTTCACTCCCCAAATGCCCACAACAGCCAGGGCTGGGCCTGGCCAAAACCAAGAGCCAGGAGCCAGGAACTCCATCCAGGTCCCCCGCATGAGTGGCAGGGGCCGCAAGTGCTTGGGCCACCACCTGCTGCTTTCCCAGGTGCCTTAGCGGGAAACAAGTGTGGAGTAGCTGGGGCTGTGCTGCAGCACCTGGCCCTCGTGAGCAACAATTTCTGAGGCTGCAGCTCCCTCTTCTACACATGCTCGCCTTCCAGGTGGGCGCCAGTTCCTGCTGGAACGAGGAGGCCATGCAGCAGGCCTCCAGGAAGGAGCCGGAAGGGGAGAAGCCGGCCCTGGACTCGGCTGGCGGATTGCAGGTGGGTGACCGGGTGACCCTGCGCCCACTCCTCCACAGCTGGGTGCCTTGTGGTGCTGGACCTGGGGCGTGCAGTGGGACAGCGGGGGCAGTTCAGACTGCCAGAGGCCCTGGTTAGCGTCCGTTTCCTGGCCTGGGGACTCGGCCTCCCTGGGGAGGAGCCTTGGCCTCTTAGGAGCACCCTGGGAACACTTGCAGGCACCCAAGGAGCCGCTACACAGCGGGCGGGGGCTTCGAAACGCTTGTGCAGACAGGAATCACAGGCGAGTTTAGTTCCGCGCTCCGAAAGCGTTGGAAATGCCAGCCTGCGCGGGGTCTTCACAAACTGTGCGATGCCGACCATGAAAAACTAGGCATGGATTTCGAATGTTTCTGCGCCAAGATAAACTTATCTTTTAATCCCATTTTCCACGAATGTTTTGAAGCCCCTTCCTTGCTTGCTCATCAGTAAAATCCCACGGGGGTGGGGGTGGGGGGTGGAGCAAGTCCATGCTGGGAGAAGCGATTCACGGCACGAGTCTGTAGTGGGGGGAGAGCCAAAGGAGCTCATTCCGAAGCCGGCCCTCCGAGCATGAATCTCATCACTCATTCACTCAGCAGTGCCCCGTGTCAGGGCTGCCTCCCCTTCGCTCCCCCCACCAGCGTTTCCTGGGAGCACCTCCTGGGAGATGCTCACCCAGGGGCCTCGGTCAACAGCAGGTGTGCGACTGTGCAACCACGCCCTTGGGTGGGTGGGGTTCGGAAGGCTTCCTGGAAGAGACTGAATTGAGACTGGATTCAAATGCACAGCCAGGTGAGGAAGAGGGGTCAGACCTGGCGGTGGACAAAGTCACCCAGACGGGGTGGGCAGGAAGGAGGAAAGAGCGCCCCCTGGTGCTGGGCTGAGGCATTAGGGGAGAGAATCAGTGGATGCCAGCTCTCCCTCCTCTCCCCCTCCTCCTCCCGTCCCCCTCCCTCCATCCTCTCTCTCTACCTTTCAAATAATTTTTAAATAAATTCTCCAAGTCAGCACTATTATATTGCGTTGCATGTGAAAAGTTATTTCAGCAACATCTCTTTATTTTAAATACGTGCGACTCTGTAGCCACTTTGGCACGCTGTCCTTGGTTGAGAATTGTGAGACCCTTGGAAAAGGAAGATGGTCATGGCCTCCACTGACCGCGGCCTCCACTGACCGCAAAGACAGCCCCTGGCAGATCTCTCCCTTGTCTTTTACTGAGGTGCTTCAAGGTTCATGGAATGCAGAATGAAAAGATAAGTTAATTTTGGTGCAAAAAGAATTTAAAATCCAAGTATCTTTTGCTGCTAATATGCATTTTATTAAGATTTATTTTATCCACTTGAAAGGCAGAGGAAGAGACAGGGAGATCTCCCATTGCTGGTTCAGTCCCCAAATGGCTTCAACAGCCAGTGCCAGGAGACAGGAGCTTAGCCAGGTCTCCCATGCGGGCACAGGGGCCCGACACTTGGGCCATCTTCTGCTGCTTCCCCAGGCACATTAGCAGAGAGCTGGGTTGGGAGTGGAGCAGCCAGGAATCAAACCAGTGCCCACATGGGATACCACAGCACCATTCCCATCATGTGCATTTTTCTAGAAACTTTTGAAGACCCCTGGTATGCATGAACTTTAAAATTTTTTGCAGCCAAATAAACTGATCTTTTCATTCCATTTCCCGCAGTTTTTAAATTATCTGGCTGCTTTGGGGATGGGGGGAGCCAGATGCAGACTCTGAAAGATTTGTGGGTAGGTCATTTATGGGGGTCCCCAAACTCCTGCGAGAAGTGGGAGGGTATGGGGCGGGAGAAGGGAGGCTACCAGAGCCCCTGGCTTGCTGGGAACCTCCTAGACACACAGCAGAGCGCCCCCTGCTGGAAGGTGAGAAATTGCAGCATTTATCCTCCAACAGCTCCAAGAAATCTTCCAGGAAGGTGGTGGTGAGGTGGGCCCTTCCCTCTCAGAGGGGTGAGCCCCAGGGGCCGTGGGTGGGTCCCCTACCCTTGACGGCTTCTTCAGGAGCCAGTGCTTCCTTACTGGAAATAAGTCTCCATCTCTATCTCCCCTAGAAATGGTCCCAGACCCTTGTCCCCCCTGCCCACCTCACCAGCCACGTCTGTGATTGACAAGCTCAAGAATGGGAGCCCAAGGGAGGGCGGGAGTGACACAAACAGGACGTCCCTCCCATTCCGTCCTGAGGTGTGCAGGGAGAGGTGGAGAAGAAGAGGGGGGCAGGTGGGGCCGGCACCGCTGTGCCCACGTCACAGAAGAGAAGCTGAAAGGCACATAGCAGGTGTGACCAGCAGAACCAAGAGCCCCGGGCCACACCAGCCTCACAGGCATTTGCTGCCCCCAGGTTGGGGCGGGGATTCCCAGCTTTAGCTGCAGCCAGGACTGCTGTCCTCCAGGCACAGGCTCCAGGGCCAGCTGAGAGCTGTGCAAAGGGTCCCCAGACTGTCCCAGTGTGGCTCAGCAGGCCTTCAGGGAGGCAGGCAGGTGTGGGACCCATGCACGGCAGAGAGAGAGATTTGCATCCATTTTAGGGGGCAGAGGTGCCCCAAGGATGGACAGTGAGTGCAGGGATAAAGGGGTAGAGTGTAGAGAATCTAAAAGCAGCTGTAAAATTTAACTGAAATGATAAAGCAGCTAGAAGTCGATCCATTTCTGTCACCAGCAGGCACCAGCCATCGCAGGCAAAGCCAGTGGCCGGCGACTCGTCCCTGAAGGGTCCTGGCCCGGTCGGGGCTCCGGGCACCTGCTGGGGTTGCTGCTGGGCTTGTGGAGTGCAGATATGAGCCAGAGCTGCAGTTTCTATGGAGCGAACTTGAGTGAGCACTGTGTTCCACGTGGGAGTTAATCCAGAGAGCTGCCAGCTCTGTGTCTGCCCCCCCACACACATAGGACTCTATTCCCAGCCTCTCTGAGGGAGGTCAGGAAAGAAAAGGAAATGAAGGACCCCAGGGGGCTGGGATCCAGGAGACCTTGGGGAGCTCGGAGCCTGGCAAAGCTGAAGGATGGGCGGGGTTTCGTGGGGCTGGGGGATGTGGGCTCCATTTGCAAACACCAGTCAGGGGCTCCAGGGGCAGGGGCCGCCAGGAGGAGGAAGGGCTGAACCAGAGCCACGGGCAAGGACCGGGCGGCCCCCACCCTCAGGGATGCGGCGCTGACGCCGTTCATGGTTTCCAGTCCCGTGGTGCCCTTTCTGGTGGTCCTGCAGCCTTGGCATCCACCGAGACAAAAGCCGCAGGGAGAGCAATGCTGTGTGTGTGAGTGCGTGTGGCTGTGTAAGTGTGAGTGGTGCGAGGCTGTGTGAGTGTGAGTATGTGTGAGTGTTGTGAGACTGAGTGTGTGTGTGCGCACGTGTGGCTGTGTGTTGTAAGACTCTATGAGTGTGTGTGTGACTGTGAGTGTTGTGAAGCTGTGAGTGTGTGTGTGTGTCTGTGTGTGAGTGTTGTGAGGCTGTGAGTGTGTGTGTGTGTGGCTATGTGTGTTATGAGACTGTGTGAGTGTTGTGAGACTGTGTGTGTGGCTGTGTAAGTGTGGACTTTGTGAGACTGTGTGGTTGTTGTGAGACTGTGTGTGAGTTTGTGTAAGTGTATGACACTGTTTCAGTGAAGTGTGTGATTGTGTGACTGTCAGTGTGAGTGTTGTGAGACTGTGTATCACTGTATGAGACTGTGTGTGAGTGTGTGAATGGAGTGTGTGACTGTGAACATGTGTATGTGTGAATGTGTGTGTGTCTATGTGTTGTGAGACTGTGTGACTGCGTATGTATGTGTCAGATTGTGTGTGTGAGTGTTGTGAGACTGTGTGTGTGACTGTTTCAGTGAAGTGTGATTGTGTGTGACTGTGTGTGTGAGACTGAGTGTGTGTGATTGTGTATGTGAGTATGTGAATGTGCATATGAGTAGATTACATGTGTGAGTGTGTATATGTGAATGTGTGTGTGAGACTGTATGTGTGATTGTGTGTTACTGTGAGTGGAGTGTGTGTGTGAATGTGTGTATGTGTGATTGTGTGTGAGAGTATGTGAATGTGTATGTTTATGTGTGGCTGTGTTTGTGAATGTGTATATAAGTGAGATGAGACTGTGTGAGGGTGAGTGTGTGTGTGTGACTATGTGTGATTGTGTATGTGAGTATGTGAATGTGCATATGAGTATGTGTGTGAGTGTGTATATGTGAATGTGTGTGTGTGAGAGTGTGTCTGGCCAGCTGGCTGTTGGGGTTTGGATTTGGTTTGGTTTCTCTCTGTGGGCCTCTGCTGTTGGCAGTGCTGGGGACAGGGGTCTCTGACTGTGCCGGGGAGGGGGGCTCACCCTCACAATGCCAAGCAGGGGCATTCCCACGGCTCGGGTGCGTCCAGTTGCTTTCTCTAAGAGCAGCCAGCAGGCATGGTGACCACAAACAGGGCTGATGGCTTCTGTCTTTAAGCAAGTGGACCAACAGCAAGTCCTGGGCTGCCTGTCTGATCCACACAGAGGGGAACAGACTGGCACAACCCGCAGCACCTGGAGGTCTCGGGTAGCCCAGGGCATTTAAGGCTATTCTGTTAGGTGCTGCTAACGCAGTCCCCAGAGACAAACACAGTGTCCGTTTTGTGTCGGCCACTCGTGCCCAGTCCTGGTCATTACAGTGGTCAGTCCCTGCATATCAGGAGCCATGGGCCCAGACACCACAGGGTGACGTGGCAGCCATGGGTCTGTCACTGAGAAGAGACGAGGTGTCAGGTTCCGGGAACTGTCCTCTGTCCACTTCCTTGGAAGCGGAGAACGGCCGGAGCTCAGCAGTCTGCAGGGAGCTGGGTGATGCTGCATTTCCTACATCTGCCTCGTGCGAAGGATGGCGGCTCTGGACACCTCCGTGGCATGAGATGGCCGGGGCTGAGACCAACAGGCTGCTGTTAGGGGGGCTGTGTTTCATGCAGAAAGAAAGCTGGGTGCTGGTTCCACAGGAGGTGCCTGTCACTGTATCTCACAGCCCAGGCAATCAGAAGCTGTCAGATGGATGCTGCGTGCATGCAGATATGACTCTTCTCCTCCCTCTCCCTGGCTTAAGCTGTGCCTTTTGCAAGAATTTTTCAAAAGATTTATTTATTAATTTGAAAGGCAGAGAGAGAGAGAGAGAGATGGTTCACTTCCCAGATGGCCACAACAACCAGAGCTGGGATGATCCAAAGCCAGGAGCCAGGAGCCATGAGCCGGGTCTCCCACACGGGTGCAGTGGCCCAAGGACTTGGGCCATCCTCTACTGCTTTCCCAGGTCATAGCAGAGAGCTGGATCAGAAGTGGAACAGCTGGGACTCAAACCGGTGCCCATGTAGGATGCTGGCACTGCAAGTGGCAGCTTTACCCACTACGCCACAGTGCCCGCCCCTCTGCAAGAATTTTAAAACACATCAAAGTCAAGGGTCATTGAAGCTGTGTGGCTCCAGGCAAGTCAGTGTAGGGTGACACAGACATCGTGCCTTTCTGGAATCTTCTCTGTGAGGGGAGTGGGCGCGAAGGTGTGTGAAATGAAGAGGCATGCACTTGCTTGCAAGGTCAGGGAGCAACAATGGCATTGAAAAGAATGCAGAACACAATGAAAGGTGTAGGATGCTCTGTTCAGCCGTGATGCTATTGGGGGGGAGGGGCTGTGGCAGGCACCAGGGCAGTGAGGTGCAGCATCCAGGAAGGAAGCAGTCTATTCATTCCCAGATCAATAGTTTGTGGAATGCCTCCTTCTGCCCCAGACGAGTGGCTGACGCCCTGATAAGGAAAGATTTTCTTGGCGCCGTGTGACATTGCTGTCTGGAGCTGGTGGGCGGGAGGGAGGCCCTGGCAAGGGCGCTCCTGGGCTCCCACACTCATTGCAACTTGCTCTGCACACACAGGTAAATGGCTCCAAACAGCACCGTGGCCGAGGCTGGGCTTGGGACCTGCCCGAGCGGCTGTATGTCATGTCCGTGTGTCATACACAGACATGTGAGGGTGTCCAGGTGAGGGTGTTTGAAATTCTCGGGATACACAGCTTCACCAGCTTTTTGGAGACCCCTTGTATGCACAGATTTCAATTTTGTTGGCATGAAAATAAACTTACCTTTTAATTCCACTTTCCGCAAACGTTTTGAAGTCCCGTCGAGTAGATACATTTTTTTTTTTTTTTTGTCCAGGAGAGAGGATTGAAAGGCTGGGACCATCACCAGACCAGCTGAGACAATGCAGGGGGCGATGGTGGGAAAACGGGGTGCTGCAAGGGGACCTGAGCATTCAGGAGGTGCACCCCAATCCTCCGATGATCTCCGCTCAGGGAAGATGTCCCCACATACCTCATCCCTCTTGTGGGCAGCTCACACCCCCACTCCCAAGGGGTGGGGCCAAGGAAAGGAACACGCTGCGTGCATGCATCATGGGTGCAGCTCTTGTTCCCAGCTGCCCCCGAGGAGATGTGGTCCACACGTGTTCGATGCAGATGGAGAGGGGCCAGTCAAGGGCCGGCTGTGCCTGTCTGGCTGGCCGTGGGAAATCTGAGCACGACATGGCTCCCTGCAGAGAGGGGTGGCAGGGCTTTCCCACCTGCTCTGGACCTGGGTGACAGCTACTGTGGCACTCCAGGCCCTCGGCAAGGGCTGCAGGTGGGCCTCGGGGCTGGATAAGAACACAGCGGAGACTCAGCCATGCCTAGACAGCAGACTGTGGGTCCCGCAGGAGCTGCCTGGCAGCCGTGAACACCAGTACAGGGTGGGAGTCGCGGCACAGACAGAGCCACAGAACCCTGGTCTTCCTCTCAGCCCCCAGCCCAGCCCTGTGGGCTCTGCTTCTCCTGTGCCCTCAGATGCCAACCCCGTGGGAAGGCAGAGGGAGAGGCAGCTGTGGCAAAGACAGAGCCCTGCCTGCAAAAACGTAAATTACTGGGTTGCACGGAGGAGGACCCAGAGGAGCAACAGATCAATTCCAGATAAAATAGAGGCTTTCCATAAACACACATTTGGCTGAGAGCGACCTGTGACCGCGCTCACATCCAGAGAATGAGAAGCGGAGCATGGGGAGAGCAGGGAATGAAATGACCGGCTCCCTGTCCAGGTTTTATGGCTCCGTGACACACGCACACGTATGCGTGCACATATCCACATGCTTCTTACAGAAATGATTGCTTTCTTACAGAGTCATGGGTGTGGACAGAGGGCCTTGATGAGGAGACACGCCCATTGTCCCCGCCACTCCCTGCTTCTTGGATCCAGGTGACAACTCAGCCCCACGCAGATCCATGACTGGTCCTTCCAGTTCTTCCCGTGGCTTGGGCCTTCATGTGCCAGCGAGGGTCCTCGGAGAGAGTGTGGGTGGGGTCTGGCTTTTGCAGAGGCCTTCTGTGTGGCTATTTTATCGTGGCCCTTGTGCTCCTCCTCCTGGGTTTATTTCAGTCTTCCTGAGGTGCTGTGCCGGCCTCTTTCCTGGGTTTATTTTATTTGCTTTCTTAAAAAAAAAAATAAAAAGATTGACCTTTTATTTATTTGAGAGGCAGAGCGACAGAAAGAGAGATTGCATCTGTTGGTTCACTCCCTAATTGGCCACAGCAGCCCAGGCTGGGCCACACTGAAGCCAGGAGCAGGAACTCCATCTCCATCTCCCACGCGGGTGCAGGGGCCCAGGCACGTGGGCCGTCCTCCACTGCTTTCCCAGGCCACAGCAGGGGGCTGGACTGGAAGTGGAGCAGCCGGGACTCAGAGTGCTGCTGTGACGTGGGGTGCTGCCGTCACAGGCGGCGGCGTACCCCTGGAACGTGCTCTTTAGGGGTGCCTGGGAGGGGCTCTCCGGAGCTGCCTCGTGGCTGGGAATGTACCTGTTTAGCTTCCGCACTCGAGGGACCAGCTGGCCGGGCGTGAGCTGTGCGGTCACAGTAGCCTCGCCTGCGGGGCTGGCGAGAGCTGGGACCGTTTTCCCCATCACCCGTCCTTTGCTTTCTCTCCTGAGGTTTACGGGGGTACATTTAGATGCAAGACATGGTCCAGTCCTGAAGGTGTTGGGAACTCAGTCCCCAGGGGGCGCTGCTGTCACTGGTTCACGTCCCACAGAAGGGCATTGATGAGAGAAGGGGCTCAGCCCCTCCCCTGTCTCTCCCCTCCCCGTGTCCCCACCTGCTGCGTGGGATGATAACTCCACAAGAAGACCCCCGCCAGGCACGGGCCCCTTGTCCGGCTCTCAGCCTCCTGAACTGCAGACAACACGTCTCTGTCCTTTATAAATTGCCGCAGTCACAGGTGCACGCCTGCCACTCACTCCTCTGCCTGCAGCTCCGGAGCCATCCGTGTACCCCAACTGACCAATCTGCTGGGCTGGGGCCCACGCGGTGCCTCTCCTGCTGGACGCCGGCCTGGCCTGGCAGAGTGGGTCACGTACCTCTCAGCCCTTCTCCTCGCTTCTCATCTCTCTTCGGGTTGTCTTGGCTGCCCAGGCCAGGCCGCACACTCAGGCCTCCTCCAGCAATCGTGTCTGACCGCCACACACCGTTCCTTCATCCAGGCCGGGGCCTTCTCGTGTGGATGTGGTCACCACTCGACTTGGGGCACACCCGCAGAGGGCTCTCTGGCTCGTTTCACTCCATCCCCTTCCCAGCATTATCTGGTCCCTTCCCACCCTGGCAGGGAACCTTCTGGCTCCCATCCCATGTCTGGGCAGGTCCAGGTTCCCCTCGCCGCTGCCGCTCCTCCAGGCCCCAGCTCCACAGGGCCTGGTCCGTGGGCCCTGTGTCCCCCTGGCACCGGTCCTAGATGCGTTAAGGACAGCCGTTGCGACCAAGCCCGTGGCAGCTCTCCCGGCACTTCGGACATTGCTGTGGTAGCCAGGCGGGATCGGCTGGCGTGCATCCCCGTGTCTTTAGGGTCCATTTTCCAGTAGTTAATTTTTATTATACTTTGCAAAAGTGTCCATCGTAATAGATTAAACATGTTGAGGGCAGGGGGTGAGGCTCTGCAGACTGGAAGCTCACTCAGGGCGGGGCCCTCGCGGGCCAGCCCTGCACCCAAGGTCAGTCCCACGGAGAGAGGTCCCCGTGGGCCATGGCCCCTGTTCTGACCAGGTTTCCTTAGAAATATTTCTCTGGCTTGGCGTGAGGGAGAAGCCGGCCCTGCACAGTGAGGCCTCTCAAGCACTGGCCGTTCGAACATGCCCAGCGGCCGCCCTCTCGGCTCCCGCAGTCGCATGCCTGTACGAGGGTCCGAGCTATGCGGTGCGCACAACCGTCAACCACCCCATGATCCAGTCGCCTCGGAAATCCTCCTGTTTCTGTTCAAGAATTATTTATCTGAAAGGCAGAGTTACAGAGAGAAAGAGAGAGAGAGAGAGAGGATAGAAATCTTCCATCTGCTGGCTCACTCCCCAAATGGCCACAATGGCCAGAGCTGGGCCAGACAGGAGAGCCAGGAGCTTCTTCCAGGTCTCCCACGTGGGTGCAGGGGCCCAAGCACTTGGGCCATCTTCTGCTGCTTTCCCAGGCCATTAGCAAGGAGCTGGATCAGAAGTGGAGCTGCGGGACTCAAACCAGGACTCTGATATGTGACGCTGGCCTCATAGGCCGAGGCTCAGTCGGCTGTGCAGCCCCCAAAATCCTCTGTAGTTGAGGATACGGGTGACGGAGGGATGAAGGGAGATGTGTACCAACGTCGGCAATGTGCTAGGAAATGAAGCAGGAGAACAAAACAATGCAGGCTGACGGACAAGTGTGTGAGAAAGCAAGCCCGGCAAACGTCACTCGCGCGGTTGGTGGGGTGTATCAGTGCTCACTCGGCAATCCTAGCATTTCTGAATGTTCACTGCTTTTAACAAGGTCTGGGGGAACGCACCCAAGGGGCTGTACTGCCATGCAACCCCACCGATCCATCTCAAAAACCCAACCTCTAGTCAAAGGGTGCAAACCCAGGCAGAGCAGAAAGAGGGGTGTAGGGGCCAGGCAAGGGGGCCAGGAGCCGAGCACCAGAACCCAAGATTCTTGGACACACCTGGCGCGGCCAGGTGTTGCCACCACCATTCAGCTACCTGGGGGCTGCCCCACCCACACAGTGATCGGCAAAGAGCAAACCACAAGGAGGCCATTTGGGGTAAATTATTAAAAGGCTGGGGCCTGTGGCACAGCTGGTTAAGCTGCTGGAGCATCAGCATTCCACATGGGTGCGGGTTCGAGTCCCAGCTACTGTAGTTCCCATCCCACTCCCTGCTAATGCTCCTGGGAAGGCAGTGCAAGCTGGCCCAAGAGGTTGTGCTCCTGCCACTCACGTGAGACCAAGATGAAGCTCCTGGCCCACTGGCCATTGCGAACATCTGGGGTGTGAGCCAGTGGTTACAAGATCTCTCTCTCTCTTCCTCCCTCCCTCCCTCTCCCCTTCTGTCTTTGAAACTTTCAAAACAAGTTAGTCGTCTTAAAAAATTATGAAAAGGATGACATCCAGAAATCACAATTTCTCTTACAAGAAAGCTGGGGCAGGTGTATGGGGTGCAGGGAGGGTCCGCAAGGGATGCCCTGACACTGGGCAAGCTGGGGAAGTTTCCAGAACAAGGGCAGAGGGAGGGAAGGGGCTGGGCAGACCTGGGCCTGCCCACTCTTTTCCTGGGGAGCCCCCTCCCCCGAAGGCGCCTGGCCCTCTGGAGAACCAGGAAAGAGGCCACCCTCCAGTCCAGGGACGCCTGCTCATCCCCCACCACCACCGTGGTTCTCAGCAGGTGCAGGGTGACCTGGCTCCCGCCCCCTCAGCCTCACCTCTGGTTTGAACCTTTTGCGTTTTTTTTTTTTTTTCGCTCACTTCCTGCCGGGTTTGCATTTCCCTCCCCCGCCCCTCCCAGCCTAAGACACACTTTCTCTGCTTTTTTTCTCTTTTTGCCTCCTCTAGCCTCCGGACTCTTGCCCAGGCCGCGCGCAGCCCGCTCCCGGTCCTGCAGCCACTGGGCGGGGCGGCGGCCCTCAGACCATCCGGGCCGCTGTGGAACCCGGGACCCCCTGCTCGCCAAGAGGAAGCCGGCGGCGTGCGTGGAGGAGACGTCCCGCGCAGTCGGCGGAGCAGGAGCGCCCCAGGTAGGAGCGGCGGGGCTGGGCTGGGGAGGGGGCGGACACGTGGGCGCGCTGCTGCAGGCGCTCTGGGGGCTCGCGGGCGCGGGCGCCAGGACTGAACCCCGGGCCGGTCCTCTTCCACCTCCCCTCTCCCCCAGCCCCCACTCCGCTCCCCGCCATCCCTTCCGACACCTGTCGCCCTGCCTCCCTGTCTCTGAAGTCGCTAAAAGAGGATGAATGGGGGGTCACCTGCCAGCAGGGAGGAAGAGACCCTTCTCTGACACCAGAAGAGCCCGGAAGTTCGCAGACCACACTTGGGGCCTGACGCAGAGGCGGCTGAGAAGGCGGGTCCGCAGGGGTGAGGATGCCCCCCACCCCGCCGCCAGCCTCAGGCCTGAAGCCACCGCCCCCGGGAGCTGTGCTGTGGTCCCTGCTGTCCCGCACCCCGACAGGTGCACTGCCCCCTGGGGTGCTGAGGACGGTTGCCTTCCCACAGCTGGGCTCAGTAGCCTGCAGGCGGCCACCTGGCCAGGTGGTCTTGGGCAGAGCTGAGCCCGGCACCTCCCGGGCACAGCCTCATTTGTAGTTGGGAAGTTCTGAAGGTGTGAGGTCCGCAGCCTACCAGAAGAACAGAGCCCACCCGGCACGGATCAGAAGAGTTCCTGAGTGCCCTCTGGGCAGACCGGTGCTGGTGCAGGCAGCCCTGTGCATTCTCCACTCCTGAGCCCTTCCTGTAACCCGGCCTCTCCCCGCCCCTACCAGGCTCCCAGGTGATGGCTCCACATGGGCCGCAGCAGCCGGTTGGGCCCAAGACCTGCACCTGTGTCTGTTTCATTGGGGCAGGTTCAGCTAGGCATGCAGGCTGAGTGTGGGCGTGGTCCTTTGTGAGTCTGGTTAAAAGAGAAACATTGTGTTTAAATACGGGTGCTGTGGAATGTACCATTGTAACTGCTTGTGGGGCCTCCAGTTCTGGGCATCAGGAACATGCTCAGGGCATTCCGTCCTGGAACTGCCCCTCCCCCGGCTCCTGGCAGCCTGGTTCCCCTCCAGGGACCTCACAGAAGCGAATCACTCGCGTCTGTGCTTTGGGGCCCATCTCACTGTACGTGGTGCCTGCAGGTTCCCCCATGTCGGCGCTTTTTAAGGCCTCAGTGCATTTGGTTCCCTGGATCCGGCATGGTGGCTTTGGTCCACTCATTCTTCACGGGATGTTTAAAAAGGGTGCCGGAACCGAACTCTTCCGTCCATTGGTGCCACCGTTGGGGTGGCTATGACTGATGCGCCGTGGGGGACAGAGGAATGTCGGACACTGGGCTCCCTGTCTTGGGGAGGGTGGGACACAGAGGCTGGGTCCAGGGTGAGTCTGTGCTGGGAGGCGGCATGCACCCGTCTTTGTCCACTCACCCGGGCAGCATTTCCCAAAAATTCCCAGGCAAACGCCAAAGACTCAGGGCATAGCTGTTTGACAGAACCAGACCCGCGACACATGTGTCTGTGTGTGTGTGTGTATGTGTGTGCATGTGTGTGTTTAGATACAACCAGGGATGAAGGTAGTAGCGGGCAGTGTCCAGTCTTTGGAGGCCAAGGCTGTGAAGATGTGGGTTTGGGACATCACTGCCTGAAGCCCTCAGAGGTCATGTTTCTTAGGAAGCCACGGTATTAACAGTATTTTCAGTGTCGGCAGCTGCATCGTGAGAATGCGAAACTGAGATGCAACACCTTATGGCCATCTCTGTGTGCTGCTGTCCCCGAGGTCGGAACAGACCAGGACCCGGGACCTGGAGCTGCACTGCCCACCTCCCCACACACAGAGCAGCCAGGGCTGGGGGTGAACCTGTCTTACGGGGACTGTGAGCAGTGAAGGACCCCCTGAAGGATAAATCGACCCTGACACAAGCCCCTCTCCCCTCTGTGGCTCCCGTGTGCAGCCTCTCTCGAATGTGTGTGGGTCGATAGAAATACCTGAGCAGGACCAGAAAACAAAAAGAGAGAGACAGCCTTTGAGGCTGCGCCTTAAACACGCTGCTCTGCCGCGGAGACATGAGACAGAACAGGATTTCCAGGAGCCCCGCGCCATCCCCAGGCTCTCCTGGCTTGGTTGCTTTGATGAGGTGATGGTTGTTGGGAGGGTAAGCTTCGGGGCTGTGATTTGTTCAAGGGCTCTGAGTTCCTCATGGTGGCCATCAAATCTGTGTAATGGGTGTGTGTGGCCCAGCGCCAGGGCTCAGGGAGGTGCCCCAAGCCTGCTGCCCAGCAGTGGCCCGCTTCTCCCCAAGGCACGGCTGCCCCAAAAGGTCCTCCCATGGGCCCTGCTCCTCTCTGGGGTGGGAGCTGTGCAAAATCCCTGCCCCAGGGCCCCTCGCCCACCGTGTGGTTTCTGCATTAATTCAGCACTTCCTTCCTGCCCCTCCCAGACCTGGGAATGAGCAGCCTTCAGACTCTGTGTGCTGGTGCGGCGGGGGGTCTCCCGCGCTCTAGCCCCAACCTCGCAGACCCCGTTGATGTCAGGGCAACACCTGCCAGGACCATGCCTTTTTTTTTTTTAAGATTTTTTTTTTTTTTGACAAGCAGAGTCAGACAGTGAGAGAGAGAGAGACAGAGAGAAAGGTCCTCCTTCTGTTGGTTCACTCCCCAAATGGCTGCTACGGCCAGCACTGCGCCAATCCGAAGCCAGGATCCAGGTGCTTCTTCCTGGCCTCCCATGCAGGTACAGAGCCCAAACACCTGGGCCATCCTCCACTGCCCTCCTGGGCCACAGCAGAGAGCTGGACTGGAAGAGGAGCAACCGGAACTAGAACCCGGCACCTATATGGGACTCCGGCACCACAGGCAGAGGATTAACCAAGTGAGCCTCGGCGCCAGCCCCTAAAGATTCATTTTTGTTTTTATTTAAAAGGCAGAGTTAGAGACAGAAAGAGGGAGAGGGAAAGAGGGAGAGAGATAAGAGATTTTCTTTTTTTTTTATTTAATGAATATAAATTTCCAAAGTACAGCTTATGGATTACAATGGCTTCCCCCCTCCATGACTTCCCTCCCACCCGCAACCCTCCCCTTTCCCACTCTCTCTCCCCTTCCATTCATATCAAGATTCATTTTCAATTCTCTTTATATACAGAAGATCAGTTTAGCATATATTAAGTAAAGATTTCAACAGTTTGCACCCACACAGAAACACAAAGTGAAAAATACTGTTTGAGTACTCATTGTAGCATTAAATCACAATTTACAGCACATTAAGGACAGAGATCCTACATGAGGAGTAAGTGCACAGTGATTCCTGTTGTTGACTTTACAAATTGACACTCCTGTTTATGGCATCAGTAATCTCCCTATGCTCCGGTCATGAGTTTCCAAGGCTATGGAAGCCTTTTGAGTTCACCGACTCTTGAGATAAGAGATTTTCCACCTGCTGGTTCCACTCCCCCAAATGGCCACAACAGCCAGTTCTGGGCTTGGGTGAAGCGGGGAGCCTGGAACTCCATCTGTTCTCCATGTGGGTGCAGGGGCTCAAGTGCTAGGACCATCTTCGGCTGCTTTCCCAGCTGCGTTCGCAGAGAGCTGGGTTGGAAGCAGAACAGCTGGGATGCGAGATGGTGCCCTCAGTGGGCTGCAGGCATCTCTGGCGGCTTAACCAGCTGCCCCGCAGTGCCGGCCCCCAGGACAGAACTTTGCACCACGCCCTGGTCCTGGTCTCCTCTGGGAGGAGGCAGGGTGCTCTCCAGGGTGGCTCCGTGGGCCTGGAGCCAGGCAGAGTCCATCCCGACCCCACCACGAACTGCCTGTGTCAAGTCCCCTGTGTCAAGTGGGTGTAAACACACCGCCCATCAGGCCGCTTGGACCATGGTGTGCGACCGCACCTGGGGCTTCTGCTTTTCAGTTTTATTCAGATGTGGTTATTTTGGGGGCAGGCATCTGAACATAGTGCAGACCCCAGGACAGTGTGTGAGCAGGAGTCTGTTCCCTGGTCTCCAGGAGGCCTGAACGAGCCGAGCCAGTGAGAGGCAGAAGCCAACACCCTGGGGTTCGGGAGGTCCAAATGCTGAGTGTTGGAGGCCTGGTGAGAAGCAGCCATATGTGGGAGTGAGGGTGGCCGTGTTTGGTGCACGGAGAGCGCCTGCGTGCCGGCCTCAGAACCAGGATCCAACCCAGCAGGAGCATGACTAAGGGATGCAGACCAGCATGTCAGCGTGCTCGGTGATCATTAAATCGACATGAAGCGACACGACAGGCACGTGTCACCTGTCAGACCAGCGAGGAACGAGAAGATGGAGAATCCCCAGTGATGTTAGTGTCCCAACCTCAGCGCACCCATTCAGAGACAAAACCATGATTCCTGGGGGCTTTAACAGAGTGTGCTGCCCGGGTTTAAAGCACAGAGCTAGGGGAGGGTTCAGAATCTGCCCCAGGTCTGCTCCCCTGCTTCAGTGTCCTCTCAGACCCCGGGGCTCTCCAGTGCCCCCTCCCAGCGTCTGTCCCTGGCCATGCCGCCAGCATCACCCAGGCAGAGGGCGGGGGTGGGTACCAGCCCTCCTTGTCCCCAGCCTATCCCGCAGCTGGGCTGAGCAGAGCTGGCTTTGCTGCCAGCAGTAACTGCCTGCGCGGTTTCTTGTGAAGGAGAAGGTGGAGGGGGCATCGTTGAGGTCTGGGGGCCAAGGGGACTTGAGGTGCAGTGAATCCTCTCGGCCGCTGCACCCATGTGGGATGCCAGCATCGCGGGCAGAGGCTTTACTCGCGATGCCACAGTGCCAGCCCCGTTATTTTATTTCTTTTCAAGGTGGAGAGAAACAGAGAGATCGTCAATCTGCTGGTTCACTCCCCAAATGGCTGCAGCGCCAAGAACTCCACCCAGATCTCCAGGCTCTTGGACCATCTGCTGCTGCTCTCCCAGGCACACTGGCAGGGAGCTGGATCAGAAGTGGAGCAGCAGCCGGCCCCTTGTCTCCTGTTGGGCAGCGTTCTTTGCCACAGCCCTGGGCACGCTGTGAGAGCAGGCGCCTGCAGACACCCCGGGGTTTTCTCTGGAAAACCAGGAACTCTGGGCCCCATCGTGTCCAGCTGCAGTCAGTGGCTCCCCTGGCTCCTCCCATCTTGTCGGGGGCCGGAGAACGAAGTCACTTATTCAACAAGTCCACACAGTCGGGAAGCGGCAGGTGGTGCAGGGCTGGCATCCTTGTACCCACGGTTCCTGGAGGCCTCGCGTTGGGTGGTGAGAATGAGAAGGGGAGAGAAGGCTGCAGAGGAAGAGAAGAGGTGGAGGAGGTGACTTAGACGCAAGGAGGGGGCGGGCGCTGTGACGCAGGGGACGCCTGCAGCAGTCCTGGCATCTCCGCTTCCGATCCAGCTTTCTGCTGGTGCTCCTTGGGGGGGGAGGGCAGCAATGGCGGCCCATGCCCCTGAACTCTCCATTCTGTTATCAATATCATTATCAATATGCCTGTCCTTATGCCAGGTTTACACGGTCTTGTTACTGTAGCTTTACAGTAAGTTTTAAAGTTGAGTAGCGTAAGTTTTCCACCTTTGCTTTTCTTCTTCCAAATGATTTTGTATTTTTTGCATTTCCTTATATATTTTAGGACTGGCTTGTCGCTTTCTGCAAAAAATCCTACTGAGATTTTAACAGAGATTATACCGAATCTATAGATCAATCTAAGGACATTGACACCTTACTAACATGGAATCTTCCAGTCCAATAATATGAAATATCCCCCCTTTATTCACTTTGTTTATTTCTCTCAATGATGTTTTAGTTCCCAGTGTGCAAATTGTGCCTTCCTAGTGTTAGATTCATTCCAGGTTTGTTTTCTTCTTCCCAATGATGTTGTGAGCAAACTTTTAAAAAAATTTATTCTCCCATTGTGCATCACTAGTCCAGAAAAACTCAGCTGAAAAACCTGCTAAAGAGGGCCGGTGCTGCGGCTCACTAGGTTAATCCTCCGCCTGCGGCGCCGGCATCCCATATGGGCGCCGGGTTCTAGTCCTGGCTGCTCCTCTTCCAGTCCAGCTCTCTGCCATGGCCTGGGAAGGCAGTGGAGGATGGCCCAAGTGCTTGGGCGCCTGCGCCCGTGTGGGAGACCTGGAAGAAACACCTGGCTCCTGGCTTCGGATCAGCGTAGCTTCGGCTGTAGCGGCCATTTGGAGGGTGAACCAACGGAAGGAAGACCTTTCTCTCTGTCTCTCCTTCTCATTGTCTAACTCTACCTGTCTGGGGAAGAATGTTTGTGGATTTCCTACCAGAGGACGATGCTGTCTGTGAACAGCAGGTTTTACTCCCTTTCTGACTGGGCTGTCCATTTACTTACTCATTTCTGTGGCTTCACTGCACCTGCACGGTGTTGCCAGAGAGGAGTGGTGAGAATGGATGCCGGCCGCAGTCTTTCCCCATCAAGCTGGAGGCCAGTGGTAGGTTTTTCTGATGTACCTTGCCTTCCTAGTGTGTGGAGGACCCTTTTCATCAATGGATGCTGGCTTCAGTCCATGGCCCTGTGCACATCTGTTGAGCTATTAGGCGGACTCCCCAGTTGGCATCGCCACCTGTCTCCTCTGAGAACTGGACATTGCTAGGAAAGCGCTCACAGCAGGTGCCAGATGTATGAGGGAGCTGGGATCCCTAGAATCCCCGCCCAATGCAGGATTGTGCTGACTCAGAGCCAGTGCTCCCAGATTTCTGATTTCAAGAGATTCGGTTTTCAAATTTGGCCATGAATAATTTGATCCTCTGTTCTCTGACAGCGGAGCCTGATCCGACCCCCTCTGCACATGGTGGCTGCCTCTGATGAGCAGAAGTGAAGGTGTAGATTCCGGGCTGGATCACTGTGCCCGTCACAGCTCCCGCCTGGCTCTGTCCCCGGGCGCCCAGGCAGCTCCGCAGAGGCCAGCGAGGTCAGCTGTCTGGAAGGGAGTCCTCGGCCTTCGGACCACAATGCCTGCAACAGCTGAGCCCAGACCCTTGCAGCTCCCAGCCAGAACACCCAGCTAAGCAGCTCCTGGAGTCCCGACCCGGGCAAACCATGCGGTGATAAACAATTCTTGTTTTAAACCTCTCTGCATTGGAGCGAATCATCAGCAGTGTTGCAGATACAAGAGTCGTCGCCACCTTCAGCACTGATTGATGGGGCCAAGGGACAAGTAGCTCTGGACTTGGGGACTCTTTGGAAAGGGGTCCCGTGCGGGTGGGAAGAGCTCCTCTCTGAGGATGGGTGATGGCGCTGCCTCTGTGGGTTTTGGTGGCAGTCACCTCCACGCTCACGCTCCGCGCCACCTTGTCTAGGATCCTGCTCTCTGTCCCAGGGCACCAGGTCTTTGATAATCTGGGTTCTGAGAAAGGAACCTGGGGTCGTGCTCTCCCGGTCTGACCAGGTACCTGTGGTTGACCCAGGAGCTCCCTCAGCTGCTCTTCCTGGCTGTAAACAGGAGGGACTGGCACACTCTGCATTTTGATCACGTGTGGGTGGGTGATCTGCTTTCCAATTAGAGTTCCCTGCCCAGCCCCTTCTGCTCCGCGTTGCACCCAGGAGGAAAGAGCTGAAGCAGCCGTGTCAAAGGTTGTAGAAGCATTTACACTGCAAGCGACGTCTCGCTTAGCAATTGGGGGAATAGGACAACGACTTGCCTCGGGCTGCCATCCTGCCTCTCGTCTGTACCAAGAGGGATGGAAGTTTCTCTTTTCCGAAAAGAAGACAAGAGCAGGAGGTCACTCCATTTGAATACAAATTACATCCTGTCTGTCTTCTGAGCAGGAGGCAGTGTCCTTGTGGAACGGGTTCTAGGGACTGGCATTTAGCCGAAGGGTTTAGACACCTGCATCGCACGTCCCAGTGCCTGGGTCCAGTCTCCGGCTTCGTGCAGGCCCTGGGAGGCAGCAGCGAAGGCTCCGCTGGTTGGGTTCATGCACCCATGCGGGAGACCTGGAACCAGTTCAGCTGTAGCTCCAGCCAAACCTGGCTGTGTGGGCGTTGTTGGGAAAAATGATCCACTGGCTGGGAGACCTCTCTCTCTCTCACTCAAATAAATGTTGAAACATTGTTAAAGAAGACTAAAAGTTGTTCCAAAAAAGCAAGAAACTCATCCCACACTGCCCTGTGTATTTATCAGAACTTCTGGTTGCAAATGGCAGAAACCCAATCCAACCCTAACTTGTTTAAGCAAAACAGGTGCCTTTCTTATCTATCTAACCAAACCACAGGAGTGGGCAAGACTTCAGTGGGAGAGGGGAGGCAATGCTACCTTGTGTTTTATCTCTTCTCATCGCTCAGCTAATCCCCTCAGTTTTCTTCCCGTAAGACTAACCCTGTGGCCAAAAGGGCATCTCCAAACCCACTTGACATGGCTGCACGGATCCCTGGTGGAGCCAGGGGTGTTAAAACTCAGTTCGTTCAGATCCGCTTTTTCAGCTTCCACACAGAAGAGAGACCACGCAGTATCTGTCTGTCCGGGTCTGAGCTGGCAAGGGTGGGAGAGGGCTACAGAGGTGGTCAGATAGCAGGCCTGGCTTCCAGTGGGGTGACTGTTGGTGTGCGAGGACCCATTATTTATTTTATGGACAATGGAGGAGAGGAGGAACCTGAAGTTTCCAAGCCAAGCGACAGCAAGGAAGGAGACCTGCTCGTCCCTGATCGCATCGTCTGCATCACGGAACCATCACCCTGTGCCCAGTGAACATGCTCCTTTAGTGAGTGTTAATCAAAAATGCTTCTAATTATCCAAGGAGACGGAAATGCCAACTGACCTGCTGGGGTCCCCACACCACGGAGCTATAGCATGGCCTCCAAGTGCGGGGAAGACCTGTCTTCCCGGGCCTGCACTCCCAGCCTGCCCTTCTCCTGGTTTGCCTGTGATAGGCCAAGGATCCGCCCACCACCTGTCGTCAGGTGCACGGGATCCCAAGCAACACCCCTGACCCCTACACGCCACAAGCCGGGGAACCTCCCCAGCCACGCCCCAGGGAAGCCGGCACCCCTGCAGACTGGACCCCGGGAGATGCCCCCGGCCCTTTTCCTTCCTCCTTGCTGTCCCCGCCCCGCCCCGCAGCCTCCTCAGAGTCTGCTTCTGGCTTCCGGTGCCCCGAAGGGTCTTCCCTCCTTTCCCCACTTCACACTGCAGAGCTACTGTGGATTCTGAGAGGCTTCCCTGCCTCTGCCGACTTTGCCGCCTCTAGCGAGCACATGTCCTGCCTGCCTGTGGGTGGGGGCCAGACTCAGCCTGTGATTCTGTTGTACCCGGCGCGCGGCACAAACGCCGCACACTGAGAATTTGGAGCGAGTCCTTTATTTTAGCCCACGGTGGAGAGTGGGCTCATGCCCTTTGACCCTGAGGCTCAAAGCAACAGGGTTTTTTTTTTCTTTTTAAAAAGATTTATTTATTTATCTGAAAGTCAGAGTTACACAGGGAAAGGAGAGGCAGAGAGAGGGAGAGAGAGGTCTTCCTTCCGAAGGTTCACTCCCCAGTTGGCCTCAATGGCCAGAGCTGCATTGATCTGAAGCCAGGAGCCAGGAGCTTCTTCTGGGTCTACCACACGAGTGCAGGGGCCCAAGGACTTGGGCTGCCCTCTACTGCTTTCCCAGGTCATAGCAGAGAGCTGGATAGCAAGAGGAGCAGCCACGACTTGAACCGGCGCCCTTTGGGATGCTGGCACTGCAAGGGTGGCTTTACCCGCTACACCACAGCACCAGCTCCAGCAACAGGGTCTATAAAGGAAAAACCACGAGGAGGGGAGGGGCTGCTCCTGGGAGCTGGGCTCAAGCTGCCCTAGGGCGCCAGTGGAGCTAGGGTCAGTGACAATCCTGACACTGGCCCAGGGGCAGCCTCTCTGTTTGAAGCTCATCTAGGGGATTTCTGTGTTCTGCAGGCAGCATGCAGTTGGGCTGCTACTGTCTTGGTTTTATTTTTAGACCAGGTCTCACGGTGGGGGTGCTTCAAGATGGGGGCTCGTCTGCCTCTAAAATGGAGCCCCTACTGTCTGGGGGTCACTTCCGTTCATCTCCGGTAGATAGGACACGGGGGAAGTGACCACGTGTGACTTCTGGAAGGAGACGGTGGAAAGTGTTATGGCATCCTCCCAGCTTGCTCTCTTGGATCACCTGCTCGGGAGAAGCTCAAGCAGACCCCACCCCACGAGTGAGTGTGGAGGTGGAGACTGCAGCCCAGGTGTACCTGCAACGCATGGGTGACCTGGGCAGCAACCACCCAGCTAAGCCACCCACGGATTCCTGGCCCCGAGAAACCGGGCAATAATAGATGTTCATTGTAGCTTTCAACCTCTGAGTTTGAACTAATGTGTGACACTTACACGGTGAGCTCCTACACTGGTCTCTCGTGGTACTGATGGCATTTGCGGGTAATAGTTGCTAGTGGAATCCAGTGTTCACTGATGTCTGTGGCAGGCCTTCTGTGGCCTGGGGCTCTGACCAGGCCGAGTGTTTCTGTGCATGCACACGGTGGGCAGTGGGTCAGGTGTGTGCTGGCCCCGAGGTCGCCTGGTGCCCATCCCTTCCAAGTTCCCCCTCCTCTGTGAGACAAGGCCGTTTTCTACAACAGTCACCCCAGGTACGAAGGTGCTTTAAAAGTTCATGGAAAATGGAAGTGGAAGGTGTTTACAAAAAATTTGAAATCTGAAATCTGTGCATATGAGGGGTCTTCCAAGAGTTCACAGGAAATTCATTTTATGAAATAACAGTGCGGATTGCACTTTTGTTTTACATCACAGTCAACTTCTTTTAAACCCATTTTCCATGAACTTCTGGAAGCCCTCTGGAATTGTTGGAATCTGGTACAGTATCTCTTATGCTCACTAAAACGTGCATTTCTCAAATGAAAATGGGGCACCTTTCAGCTCTCTTTCCAGTGCACCATTTTCAGAGTTAAATGGCAACTCTGACGCTCGCAATGAGTGACCAGATCCAAGAACTCAGGTTCTGTTCCTGTGTCTTTCCCATGGCTGTGTTTGTTTGGACTCTGTGGTTAAACACAGTTATCCTCACGCACAGCGGAGTGACACCGGGACTCTGCCCCAAAAGGAGCCCCAACAGCTGGACTTCTTTGTTTTTTAAAGACACACTTAGTTTTCCTTTAAGTTTTTTTTTTTTTTAAGACTTATTATTTGAAAGAGTTATACAGAGAGAGAGAAGGAGAGGCAGAAAGAGAGAGTCTTCCATCCACTGGTTCACTCCCCAGTTGGCTACAATGGCCGGAGCTGCGCTGATCCAAAGCCAGGAGCCAGGAGCTCCTTCCAGGTCTTCCACTTGGGTGCAGGGGCCCGACAACTGGGGCCATCTTCTACTGCTTTCCCAGGCCATAGCAGAGAGCTGGATCAGAAGTGGAGCAGCTGGGACTCGAACCAGTGCCCATATGGGATGCCAGCACTGCAGGTGGTGGCTTTAACCACTACGCCACAGCACCCACCCCCAGCTGGACTTCTTTCAATCAATGGCAGAGTAACAGAGACAGACGGAGATTTCTTCCATCTGCTCATCCATTCCCCGAATGGCTGCAACAGCCAGGGCTGGGCCATGCGGAAGCCAGGAGCCTGGAGCTCCATCCAAGTCTCCCAAGTAGGTGCAAGGACCCAAGGTTGGGAGCTGTCTTCCACTGCTTTCCCAGGCTGTTAGCAGGGAGCTGGATCAGAAGTGGAGCAGCCGGGACTTGAACCAGAGATATCAGCATTGCAGGCTGTGGCTTAACACGTTGTGCCATAATGCCGGCCTCGGAACTTCTTCTTAACATAAACATGTGCTGCTGAGACCCTGAACGTGGGAGCTGACATATAACTGGGACCTCCCCAAACTCACTCAGCACCAAAAACTGGTGAGAAGCAAGACAGATGGACTTTGCATCGGTTTTATGTCTGTCTTGAAAGTCCCTGTGGATGGTGCAGCACTTCCTGCAGGCCCTGGTCCCCAGGGACAGCCCAGTCGTATGTGCCTGTCCATCCGCAGGCCTGGCTACAGCCTCTTCCATGGCCCATGACTCCTGCTGATGGAGCTGGGGCGCCAACTGCCAAGGCCCTGCTGGAGCAGAGTGTGGCTTTCAAAAGACGCTATGGAAGCTGTCAGGTTTCAGCCCCGTTGCCTATGCTGAGTCTTTAAAATGTATTTAAATATTTCAAATAGTCTCTAAATTTTTTAGAATTCATAAATTTGGAACTGTAACAAGATCATAAAAGAAAAAGTATGCTCCCACCAATGGGAAGCATAACTGACTTATTTATATGTTTATCATTTATTTCCATTTCCCACCTGGATCGTCCCTGGAAATCCGGTTCCTCGTTTCCTGGAGAATCTCAAGACAGAAGTGGAATTCAGTGTTAAATAATCTTCACTCGACACCTGTTCATGCTACCTGCAAGACGCCAGTCATTTGTCCTCTGCACAAACATCAATCCAGGGAACATGAAATTTTAACTGTCAATAAATATTCCAACATCAGCACGCAGGGAGCATATAATTCCGGCATCAAAATGCATATGGGCACGAACAGATATCTGGATTTATGACAAGGGGAGCCTTATCTGGAAGCCTTTTCCAGAAAGGTCTGGCAGTCTGCGGGTGAAATATTTGGGGCGACTCCCACTGCCCGCTGCCCATTTCTGCCCGTTTGGTCCTAGGGTCCTAACTCAGAAGTGATCAACAGTGTGAGGCTGAACTTATGTTTGAAATGAGATGGCGGCATGCTTCTTACAAAAATGCTTTGAAAAATAAAGCATGTCAGAAATGAGTGATGGATCATCACCCAGACGCTGGCAGGGGCGGCTCGGGGCGAGAACTGCTGTTGCCTCCTGCAGGCACCCCCAGCACGCGGCCAGGTCAGCTTGCTTTCCTCCTGGGCCCATGCGTGGGGCACCCTGCCTCTCCCTTTCTGTCTTTCACCCCCTTTCTTCCTTCCACCTGAGGCCCGACCTCCCTCTGGGCATAGAGCTAGGACCCCAGGGCAAGGAGAGCTGGGCACCCAGCCCCTGCCCAGCTGCCAAAGGGAGCCATCAGGAGAACCGGGCACCACAGGTGCGGTGCTGTGGAATGCTGGCAAGGTGGCGAGCATCCAGGCCCAGGCTCCTGCACAGATGGTGCCCGGTGCTCAGTGATTGGCCGTGATTTGTTGAGCACTTACTGTGTGCCGTGCTCTGTTTCAGTCCTTCCCTCGCACGGTGGTGCTGTCTTCACAGCCACTGGTACGGAGGGTGTCCCTGCTGGAGGGAGAGGAGAGAAACCGAGGCACACGGCAAGCACGCAGCCAAGCTGGGAAGGAACCCCAGGCTGAATCCAGAGCCCAGATATTCTGCATCTCAACACCCTGCTTACCACGCCCAGCAGCAGCCTGGGCTGAGCACTGTGAGCCCCTGCGGGTGTTGCTTCTCTTTCTCCCCTGGGACCTGCAGGAAGGAGATTGCTGTTCAGCTTGGATGCTGGAGCAAACTGAGGTCCAAAGCAAGTCTTAGAGCAAACATGTGGCCCTGGGTCCTCCCTGCCCACAGCTTGTTCTCCAGACACTTGTCCCCGTGTCCCCCTGCTGTGTGGGAATGCCCCGGGCCTGGGGCGGGGGCACTCTCTGAGCTGGGAGGGGTCTCCACTTGCAGGTTTGCACCTGTTCCCTTGGCTGCATTTTAGTAACCCCGATGGGGAGAGCCGAGGAGTGAGGACGTGGAGATGACCCCCGCTCACTGGCCTGGTGCAGCCAGGAAGAAGAGCTGAGCAGTAGTCGGTGTAGGAGAGAGAAGGCATCCCACCCCTGCTGATGATCCGGGTTTTCTGCTGGGCAGCGCGGCAGTATCCAGGGATGCTGGGGCCGCCGTGCACCTGTCTGCCCCTCTCTGTGTCCTTGCTGAGCACACGTGGCTCTCTCCTTGTGGGCCTGGCGGCCGGAGGAGGCCCAACCATCCCCTTCCACGGCGCATCTCTCACCAACAGGCTCTCCTGAGAGGGAAAGTGTGGGCGATTTTGATTTTTGCACGCGTAGGAGTCCAGAAGGGGACAAGGGGCAAAAGGCGAATCAATCAACAAACCTGCTTCTCTGCTCCCGGCCTCAGATAGTGCGTGCTGATGGAGGGCCTGGTGGCTGATGTCCAAAGCCAGCATTAAATATGAATTATGAGTCACATGGCCTGACCCCAGGAGGGGCCGCCACCTCATCCCGGGTTCCCTCGAGGTTCTCCCAGGGCTCCGGTAGCTCCCCACACCCTCTCAGAGACTCAGAAACCAGACGGATCCAGATTAGAATCACCGCGGCTCCTGTTCCCTCCGCCAGCGGAGCTGTGCTCAGGACAATTATGGAAACAGAATTCATTGTTGCAACAGGCTGAGCTCATAATATTAGTGTGGGTTTAAAAAAAAATCACTTCTTGGCCTGGAGTTAAAAATAGCTTGGTCTCCCCTCCCCACCTCCCCCTGGCCAGATTTAGAATCCGAGGAGCACTGATCGGTCCCCTCCACTCAGCACTCCCCCAGCATCCAGTGTTTGCAGCGTCCCTGAGATCTCACCGGCTCTTGACAGCATCCCTGCCATGGATCTCCAAGTTCCTAGCTTAGCTCTAAACGGAGTGGGTGGAAGTTGCAAGGTAGGGGCCCCGTGCATGGCGTCTAGGGTGCCGACTCCGAGGTTCTGCTGTGGGCGAATGCGATGTGTGTGTTTCTATCCCAGGCTCCTGCCAGGCACAGAGATGAGCGTTCTTAGTGCTGACATAAATGAGATGAGTTCACACACACGCATGCACACATACATGTGAGCGTGAGCTGCCCCATACGTAGATACCTGTCATGAGTGGGCAGTGGACCCAAAAGGAGAAAGGGGAGGGGAAGGGAAGCAGAGAGCACCCAGCACCTCCTCCAGTCCTGGTCTGTGGCAAGAGAAAGAAAGAGAGAGAGAGAGAGAGAGAGAGAGAGAGAGAGAGAGAGAGAGGCTTTCCCTAGCTTTTGCCTCTTCTATGAAGCAGGGGCCAGTGCCCTCACATGTGTGAAGCCACCTGGGAATTTTCTGGTAACTCCATAAATGCCACGTGGAGCTCCATACCCACAGCTCTATGGGGTTCTTCCCCTCAGGTCCTGGTATCCGGGGAAAGGGGGTGTTTTGATTGACAAGTGGGAGAATGGAATTACTCATGGGGCGGGGCTGGTAGCTTGCAGGTGCCTCTGGCTTGGAGATCCTAATCTAGCTGCCTGCTTATCCTGTATCCACTTCCCCCTTTGGATCTTGGCCCCAAAGCCTGAACACTCCAGGAGAGGGGAATCCCAGCCTTCTTGCCATCCATCTTTAGTGGGTGACCCTGTTGGAAACGAGGTCTTCACAGATGCCGTTTGCCAACACGGGCAGGACGGCTTCTGGCCTCCAGCCCAGCTGCCTTTCCCACACCTGCCCTGCCCCTCCCGGTGCCTGGGAGAAGCTGTTTCCTGGTTGCCAGCCTCTCAAACTTTGGTGTGCACATGGTTTTCCCGTGCGCCTCAGCACACGGCAGCTTCTGCAGCCACAGGCCTGGGCTGAGCTGAAGTCTGCACTGAAGCTCCCAGGTGACACCGGGTGGCTGGTCCAGGTTCCACACTCTGAGTTGCCGGGGCGTCAGCCTTGCCTGGTCTGTGGCTTCCTGGCTTCCTGGATCACCTCTATAGCCTGGGAAGGTCACATGCTCTGAGAAAAGGGAGAAGCAGGTTTCTCCTGGGTGGATTCTAGATCAGATAGAATTACTGCCTGGGTTTCCTTAACGCTGCGTGCGGGTAACTGACACCTGGGGCTGAAAACTCGTTCTGGGGTCCTGCCTGTGCTGCGGCCAGGTAAGCGATGCTGGCAGCCATACCGCTGCCCCACTTAGAGCCCTTGCTGCTCCGTGCCCCATAGAATTCCCACCAGTGCACCTGGGAAAGCAGTGGGTGGTGGCCCAAGTGCTTGGGTCCCTACCACCCATGTGGGAGACCCAGATGCAGTCCTGGGCTCCAGGCTTTGGTTTGGACCATCCCTGACCATTGCAACCACTTGGGGAGTGAACCAGCAGATAGAAAATCTCCTTTGACTTCTCTCTCTCACTCTGCCTTTCAGATAAATAAAATTAGTCTTTATAAAACCCACATTGTGGGGCCGGCGCCGTGGCTCAATAGGCTAATCCTCCACCTTGCGGCGCCGGCACACCGGGTTCTAGTCCCGGTCGGGGCGCCGGATTCTGTCCCGGTTGCCCCTCTTCCAGGCCAGCTCTCTGCTATGGCCAGGGAGTGCAGTGGAGGATGGCCCAGGTGCTTGGGCCCTGCACCCCATGGGAGACCAGGAAAAGCACCTGGATCCTGGCTCCTGCCATCGGATCAGCGCGGTGCGCCGGCTGCAGCGGCGGCCATTGGAGGGTGAACCAACGGCAAAAGGAAGACCTTTCTCTCTCTGTCTCTCTCTCTCACTGTCCACTCTGCCTGTCAAAAAAAAAAACAAAACAAAAAAAAAAAAAAACAAACAAAAAAAAAAAACAAAATAAAACCCACATTGTGGGGAGGCTGGAGGGGAGGAGGAAGTGGAGCAGCAGGGAGGCAGCCGGCTGACCTGGCCACCCCAGGTGGATGGGCAGACTGGACCGTGAAGCTCCCCTGGACCGGACACTGGTTGCCTTTCTACCTGAAGCTGATCCTCCTGCCCAACGCCGCCTTTGTGGTCCTGCTCAGTTAAAAGCCCCCACCCCAACTTCCCAGTGAGAGCCAGGGGCTTCCTGGTGGGCCTCCCACCTGTCAGTCAGCACACTCCACACTGCCTGCCAAAGGTCTGCACACCTTGTCTGTCACCTGATCCCTGGCTGCACCGGCTGCGCGCTGCTTCTGTTCATCGACTTATTCCACAAAAACTGAGCAAGGAATCGATTGCTACCTGCAGCCACAGAGCAGGTTCATCCGAAACTCGCCCCGGGCTCGCTTAGCCCTCGTTAGCGGCCCCCTTTGCCAGGCAGGCAGAGCCCAGGCCTCCCTGCTGCTCGCATCAGGATCTCTGCCGCCAGAGCTCCCCGTAATGGCCCTTTGCACCCACCTCGCTGGTCCCCAGCAGGCGGCGGGGCTCCCTGCCTCCTCCTGTGTGTGCACCTGCTCTGCCCTCAACACGGAGATGCCCCCTGGGGTGGCTGTGCCTCCTCCGCCTTCACGGTCCCCACTTGCAGCCTCCTACTCCCTCCTTCCTAAGTCCTGAGCTCGGGGAGGAAGACACGCGTCTACTGCCCACCCAGGGCCCAACTCTGCCCTGGGCAGGCCAGCCCCGTGTTGTGACCGAGCCTGAGACTGGTCTTCAGCGGAGATGGCGAGATGCATAGACGTGGAGATGGCTGGTAGGAAACAAGAGCTTCATGCTCGTGGGCCCTTAGAGATGGGAGACAGGCACACAGGGCCACACAGGAAGTGCTGGGTGGGTGGGGAGGCAGAGAGAGCGAGAGCGAGAGCCTTTGTTGCAGCTGCTGTGGGAGGAAGGGGCATGTTGGGGTGGTCAGGCTTAGGTCAGCTGTTTGAGCCATCTCAGTGGTTCTGCCCCTAGCTGTCTGGTACCTGGCTGGCTCAGGGTGATTAGGACAGTTGAATGGTGGCTGGAGTGTGAGCTCCACTGGGGAGGTGGTGGGGGTGTGGGCCCTGGATTGATGGGCTTGGATTTATTTGGAAGGAGTGCTCCAAGGGCAAGAATCAGTCACCCCTGGGGAGGACAGGCCCCCCAGCACCCTTAAGGCCAGCAGAATGTAGACACGGGACGTGGCGTAGCGCACCTGCCCTTGGTGGGGGGCGATGGAGAATCATGGCTGCAGGAGTCGTACAGTCGTGAGCATGGGGAAGGCAGACACATGGCGTGGCCTCGTCTGTGGCTGCAGAGGACAGCTCCTGGCCTTCTGAGGGGACAGAGGAGACTGTGCACCAGGGGCTCGGGTGTGGACAAGGACTAGCTCCCTGGAACTGATTCCCTCGCCCCTTTCCCAGCCCATACTTGCTGCCCCTCGCCTGCCCATTCCCTCCTGAGCAAGGCTCTGTCCCGGGTTGGGATCCCTGAGCTAGCCTGCACACAGGATGTCTCCTAGGAGCCCTGGGACACCACAGTGGAATGGAGGGAGGAAACCAAGTGGACAGAGGGTGAAATTGAGCCGTGACGTGGTCTCCACCAAAGCTCCTTCCAGTCCCAGGGGGAGCTCTGGGGCAGAACAGCCCCTCCGAGGAACACTGTGCTGGGAGCTGGGATAAGATGGTGGGGCTTTGCTGCCACATCAGGAGCCCTGGGAGTCTACGGCAGGCAAGGTCACCCAGGCCACAGGTCAGAGAGACAGGAGGGGTCCTCAGAGGAGGGCTGCTGAGAGGGGCATGCACAGGGGAGAGTGTGGCACAGGTGGAGGCACAGAGGCTGGGAGACCGTGACCCGCTCTGGGACTGGAGGCCGTTAAGATGAGCAGAGCCTCAGAAAAGGAGAGCCTAACAGGACTGCCAGGAAGCTTGGACTCTGCCCACAAGACCAGGAAGCCAGGGACCCATATCCGTTGGGCCTTAGATGAGGTCTGCCCCGGGAAGCTCTCGCAGAGGCTCAGGGTCTGAGCGGCAGGTGGGCCAACACGTCTGCCTGCAGCACAGATGGCAGCCACAGTGACAAGGTCCCCAGGAGGGCCCGTGGGGCCTCCCAGCCAGACTCAGTAAACCGACTTTATTAAAACGCTCCCCGTTCATTTTATTTGCTAAGTCGTATTTGCATTCATTCAGTATCTTCAGCTTATTACGTCCCTGTGTGCTTGTAGCACGGGGTTCGTTAATTGCCGGAGAGAAGGAAGCCGTTACTGCTGAGTGTGTACACACACTCTCTAGCAGGTCCTTTAGGTGTTAAATAATTAGGCTATTGGTGTTTTAAGTGCTCAATGCTATGCAAACATATCTGATTGTTACTAGAGTGTTGGAGAGAGTTTTAGCCATTGTTGGAAGCTGTTTAGGATTTTTGCACAGGCTACAGATGCAATATGGTGTTTTCCCACTTCAAATAATGCAAGGGCGGGCATGTGGCTCAGTGGTCGGACGCCTGCCTCTCACGTCCAACGGCCTGGCTGGGCTCCATTCTCTGCTTCCAAGTCCGGTTTCCCACCAAAGCAGACTTTGCGAGGCCGTGGCCACTGCTCACGTGACTGGGGCCCTGCCACACAGGTTGGCCACCTGGCTTGAGATCCCAGTTCCTGGCTTTGGTCTTGGCCCAGCTGCAGCCAAGGGGCATTTGGGCAGGGAACTAGTGCGGTCTTGCCTTTGACTCTTAAAGAAATGAATGGATGAATGGAGTGCAGTCTCCCACAATGCTCAGTGGGGCACTCAAAGGAGAGGATCCTGTTGGGTTTTCTCTCAGCTATAGAATGTTAATTCACTCTTTTAAATAGTTATGTAGCCTTCTGGGAGCTGGGTGTGTGGAAACATGTCCAGCTACTTCATGATGAGACTGTTTCCATTCCCCTCCATTGCAGAGGACACTGTAACACCCTGGAGTTGTTTCTGTTTTCTTTTTTCTCCCAGTTTTTTTTTTTTTTTAAGATCTTCCTTCCGTTGGTTCACCCCCCAAAATGGCCACTCTGGCCGGCGCTGCGCCAATCCAAAGCCAGGAGACAGGTGCTTCCTCCTGCTCTCCCATGCAGGTGCAGGGCCCAAGGACCTGGGCCATCCTCCACTGCACTCCCGGGCCACAGCAGAGAGCTGGACTAGAAGAGGAGCAACCAGGACAGAACCTGGTGCCCCAACTAGGTCTAGAACTCGGTGTGCCGGGCGCCACAGGCGGAGGATTAGCCTAGTGAGCCGCGGCACCGGCCTTTCTCCCAGTTCTAAGGAGGCTGTAAGAAACATTTATCTTCCCTAAGCCAAACAACACGACACTGAACATCCTTGTCCACGTCTTGCGTGCATCACTGATTTTACTGGTGTTGGATAGATTGCCCCAAGGCAGGTGCGTGCTCCAAGGCCATGTATTTGCCATGTTCGGTTAATTTGTGTTAAGGTCACAGCGACTCGCCCTCGGGAAGAAGGTATGCAAGTGGCTGGTTTCGCATGTTCTCGCCAGCAATTACTGCCCTTTTAATCACTTGCTAATCTAATAGATGAAAAGTTGTACCCCTGAGGAATTCAATTTGCATTTGCTTGCCTGTGTGTGGGGCTGTGCAATTGTTGTAAGCTTGACCACAACTCTTGATTTCCTCTTTTGGGACTTGTCTGATTGTATCTTTTCCGGATGTTTTTCTCTGAGAGTCTCGATCTTCTCGCCCGAAGGGGAAGTCATGGTGTGTGTTTCATGGGAGCCCTGGAGGCTGAAGGGCTCAGCGCATGAGCAGGCATTTCTCCGGGCACCTGGGGCAGAGACCGTGCACTGTTGCCCACACAGGTGCACGCCGAACACAGGGCGGCTGTGCCCATCACTTGCTGTCACCTTGTTCGTTTTTGGGGCTTTCATTCCAGATGGTTGGGCTTAGGAAGGACAGAGGCCAGGATAGGAGAAAGACCACGTCACGGGCTGGCTGAAGGCGGATGCCGGCAGTCGTGGGGCACAGCAGGGAGTGCAGGCGGAACAGCAGCTGGGAGCCAGATCAGCAGGGTGGGGTTTTAGGGGCTCATCCTGAGCCGTCACCTCCAGAGCACTGCGGATCAGGCATCTTGTATGCGCCACGGACGTGGGCTGCACGACGTCGCCGGGAGATGGGCCCGATGGCTCTTCTCTGTCGCAAGCCCAGAGGCGTTAGGTGACGAATCCCAGGTCACACAGCATGTGAGTGGCAGGGCAGAAAGGTGATCCCACCCCAAAGGCTTCCCTGTCTGACAAGACTGAACAGACTGGGTTCCGAGGGACCTTGCCCTTGGGTTAGGGTCCCCGCCTGCCAGCTCAGGCGTGAGCTCAAACGTTGCCATTTCCGGATTTCTGCGCTAGAAGTTTCAGAAGACTCGGAAAGCCCTGGCCTCACTGCTGTCTCAAGCAGGAGGTGCGTTGTTAGCACACTAGAGCAGAAATTAATGGAAATGCTGAGTTTTACAGGGAGCAGTTCAGCTGCAGGTGCCAATAATTAGTGAAAAACGAGTCATTTGATGTTTGCAGACACACAGCCTTCTCGACTTTCCAGTCAAAAATACAAACTCAGTGGGCACATTGTTCTGATTCATTCCTGCTACGCACGTGTCTGTCTTAATGATAGAATTCGGTATAAATATTTTAAGTAAATCAATGCCGTTGTCCTCCAGTGGCAGAACACAAATGAAATTTGTCATACAAAACCCGAATAAGAATAAAATATCTTCAGTGAGATCGGCAGAAACCTGAAAAGTTGCAGCACGGAAAGTACTGAGTCCTTGCTCTTTTCTTTTTTTCTCCCTCCTTCTTTAGGTTTCTTGGGGGAATAAATAATTCGCCTCCAGTGTCCTGTCCTGAGTAGACACTGAATTTGGGGGATATCTGCAGGCTTTGCAAACGCACGAGAAACCCCTTCTAGGCTAGGCCTCCACGTGCTAGTCCAAGGCCTCCCGGCTCGGCTCAGCCTGGAGGTCCCGAGACACGAGGGCAAAGGGGACTCGTGGGTGGAGACCGAGGCAGCTGCCTCCTGGGAAAGCAGACTGCTACTTCATCAGACCAGGTGCGTGGGCCAACTGCGAGATACCAGAGCATCTGTGTTTTCAGTGAATGGGAACAGGAGCCCAGAAGTACGGAATCCTAGTAACAGCAGCTGTGCGCGTGTGGGTGTGCACATGTGTGCACATGTTGTGTGCATTTTAACACTGAGTCAGTGCCTGTGTTAACCAAGCCCAACAAGGTGCATCTCCACCATGGGAAATAGTCGGAGTGTCCACTCTGGACCGGGCGTCTCCTCCCACTGCCTGGCTGGGTTCTTTATTTTTTTAAATTAATTAATTTATTTGGGAGGCAGAGTTACAGAGAAGGGGAGAGACAGAGAGAAAGGTGTCCATTCACTGGTTCACTCCCCAAATAGCCGCAGTGGTTGGAGCTGGGCTGATCCGATGCCAGGAGCCAGGAGCTTCTTCCGGGTCTCCCACATGGGTACAGGGGCCTAAGGACTTGGGCCATCTTCTATTGCTCTCCCAGGCCATAGCAGAGAGCTGGATCAGAAGTGGAGCAGCCTGGACAGGAACTGGTGTCCACATGGGATGCCGGTGTTGCAGTGGTGGCTTTACCGGCTATACCACAACACCAGATGACCCACGCACATCCCCTGCCAGCCCCCGACGGTGGCAGCCTCAACAGGGTACCCTCTTCCTTCATCACATACAGGACAAGGGGAAGAGGGTCCCACAGGCTGGCCGGCTGCCACATGTGGATCTTATTTATTTCCCAACTCGCATTTTAAAATGACGAGAGAAAAAATCTCTGTGAGACAATTAGGGAACTTTGAACTCCTGCCAGGTGCTCGGTGGCAGTAAGGAGTGGTTGAGAGCATCTTCAGTTGTGTTTTGAGTTCCTGGGACGCACACCGGGATAGTAACAGATTCAATAACAGGTTGCCTGAAATTGGCTTCAAAAGAACTGAGGGCTCACCCAGAGTGAGTGGACAAATGGACCAAATGGGATCAGCTGGGAACAGAAAATTGTTGGTGCTGGAGCAGTGTCACCTAGGGGTGGGTGCCTTCTCTGCTTTGTAGAAGTTTTGAATGTTTCCCAGTGAAGCAGCTGCCTCTTTGGACCCCCCCGGGAGACAGCACAGTACAGCAGATGGAAGAGGGCTACTGGCTTCAGAGAGATCTGAGCGTACCCATCTGTAAAATGGGTTGATAAGAACGGTTCTGCTAGTTGGGTGCTTGGAGCAGAGATCGATGGTTTGCTGCGATTATCCTTGGGTTCTCAATTCCCGGAGGGTCCTGTGATGTTGATCCGTTAGGACTGAGAGAGAAAGCAGGTCGGTAGGGATCTGATCCTGAGCCTGGGATCCTGGAGTGGGGCTCAGGAACCACCTTTCAGCAGCGAGAGCAGGCAAGGGGCGGGGTGGGGGTGGGAGTGGTAAAGACGGAGGACAGGCAGAAAGCCAGGGACCTGGAGCTGAAAGGGAAAACCGCCTCACCACAGAGGAGCCAAGATTCCTCCCTGGAAACGTGACCCAAGCGGTGTGTTTCCTGTGCCCGGAAGCAGCCTGAACCCCCGATCCGGGAGCAGCGAGGCCAGGTCTGGCCCCAACACACCAGCCTGAATATACCTCTGCTTCCACGTTGCTCTGGTGGGGGCAGCACCCCAAGCCCTCTCCCATTTACCCAGGGGCTGCCCCCCGGCTTGCAGGAAACAGCCCGAGTGCAGCCCTTGGCAAACGTCCTAGCACCCAGGAGCTGGGGGACCTTGTGTGTTGACCTCGCTTACCCATGGTGGGGACGGTGGGTACCGTGGGGACCCAGAGCACTGGGCTGGAGAGCCGGCGTGGACTGGAGAGATCCCTGGCCTGAAACTTTCGCACGTCCCTGAGCTGCAGGGGTTGCTAATGCTTCTCTGCCCTAGGCTGGGGTCAGGGCTGAGAAGTGTCCCCACAGCTCCAAGCACAGGACTTCTTCCCAGGTCAGGACGTCAGGAGTTGGGGTGGGGGGTGTTAAATGGAAGTTACCAGGTCTGTGGGAGCCAACCCAGGCCATCTGTATCCTGTGCTGGAAATGTTTCATTTTTAAATATTTATTTAATTATTTGAAAGGGAGAGAGAAAGAAGCAGAAACAGATCCTCCATCCACTGGTTCACCCCTCAAATAGCCAAAATGGCCAGGGCTAGGCTAGGCTGAAACCAGGATCTAGGAGCTTCATCCAGGTCTCCCACGTGGATGCAGGGGCCTAATTACCTGGACCATCTTCCACTGCTTTCCCAGGCACATCAGCAGGGAACTGGATCTGAAGTGGAACAGCTGGGACTCAAACTGGCGCCTGTATGGGATGCTGGTGCTGCAGACGGTGGCTTCACCCACTGCACCACAATGCCAACCCTGACATGTTTCATTTTTTAAAAGGAAGGGAGCACCGGATGTCACTCATATCCACCCACGTTGTTAGGGAGAAATTGCCGAAACTCCACAGAGTGCCCAGTGAGAGGTGTGGTCGCATACCTGGGGCCGGAAATGTTTGTGCCAGAGCCCTAGAGGCAAGGCCCTGGCCGACAGCCACGGCGACAAGTTGAGCTTCCCTAATCTGAAAACCCGAAATCTGGAATGCTCCAAAATCCAAACGCTTTTGAGCGCTAGGATCAGACACAGTCACAAGGCAGGTGCACTAAAAATATTGTCAAACATCTCCTGCAGGCTGTTTGTGGAAGGTGACACACACATGTGCATACGGGGTCCCGTTCCCACCGTATCTCATCAAGTAGATGCAAATATTCCAAAATCTGGAAAAAAACCACCCAAACTCCGAAATACTGCTGGTCCCAAGTATTCTGCTTGGGGATCCTCAGCCTGAGTGGTAACAGATGAATCCCAGGGGAGCCCCTGTAGGGGAGGGAAGTTGCAAGTTCTGGATGGACGGGGTTGAGGGGACTCTAGGCCAGGGCCTTTCTGGACATTTGTGTCCTTGCTGGACGAAGCCAGGAAACTGGAGGGGCAGGGCCTGGCCGTGGCTGCCCCCGTGGGGGTGGGTGGTAAATGTCATCAGGAGGGCCTCGCCTGGCTGCCTGCTGCCCTCGACTCCCACACCAGTGGGGCTGTGACCCACACACTGTGGCGATGGAACCACAGGGAGAACGGTCGAGGGGGAGGCGGGCCGCCCTCACGCTCCCCAGTCAGGTGCCAACAGGGAGCGGCTCACCTCCCACCCTCTGGAGCTTTCCTGTTGCTTTTAGAGTTTTTTTTTTAAACTTTTAAGTTGTTTGAGGTCAATTTCCAGAAAAATAAGCCTGTGTGGGGACCCCACTTTTCTTCTCAGGTCCCCAGGGGCTGGGGAAGGGGCAGAGCTCACAACCTCTGTGCGCTTAAGGCCCCCGAGCTGGACACTCGCAGATGGCCGAGATGGTAAAATTCGCGCCGAGGTGTTGTTGCACAGCTGTGCCTCGCTTTCCCTGATGGCTGTCCTCTTCTTTAAGGCTGAGGGCCGGCTGGGGTCTCGAACGCCAGTCCTGGAACAGGGGACTCTCTCTGTGGCTGACCCATCACGAGCCGCGAGGTTCACATGGGCGGCCCTGGGTCCTCTCTCCTGGGAGCCCGGTTTTGGAAACAGCTATAAATGCGCATCACAAACAGCCACCCCGTCCTGCTGTCCCTGTCCCTTCCTGTCCCCCTCACCTCCCTATGGACCCCTCAGGGCTATAGGCACTCACCAGACAAAGTCAGACCCTGCCCGCAGGGCTCTGGGTGGAGGGGGCAGAGTCCGGCCGTCGGTGACTCCAGGTGCCTTCAGTGGGAGGGAGAATGCAGAGCAAACCTGGGGGTGCTGCTTGCTGTGGGGTGGGGTGGGGTTACTATGGAATCGTCTGCAGAAAATGTGGGCTATTGTTACTGTTGTCTTTGCTGTTGTTCTTGAAGCATCGGGGTCTGATTCCACGCCACCACCTCACCCCAGCCTCTGCACCCCTCACCAGTTGTATTTCCCCCGGAGCCCAGCAGAGGGCAGTAACTCAAGCTGGGCACAGGTGGAGGTGGGGCAGGTGCAGGAACAGGGGAGCATGGGTGGCCTTGTGTCTCCTGCCCCTGGCCTGTCCTGTGGAGGCCACCCCTCCCAAGCTGTGGCCACAGCCCTCGTGCACCTGGTGCTGGAAGCAGCGATTTGTATTTTCCAGGTGCTGGGTTCTTCCTCTCTGACTGCTTCTTCAGACGGAGTCACCCTGCTGGGCCCTCTCCTCTCCTGCTGTCCTCGGTCCAGGCACTGCGAGGTGTCCCAGGTTCCCCAGGACATGCACATTCCGGCTCTTTGGGGGTGGGTTTCTACAGAGCTCCAGGGGCCGCCGATGCTGCTGTGCTCGGACCACACCCCAAGTGGTGAGCCCGGGCATCAGCCATGATGCTGGCCATAGCCAGGGGGCCCCACATGGTGGAGAAAAGACATCATCTATGGGTCTGACGCTGAGGGCTCCCAGCCCCGCCACAGCTGCTGGTCCACGCAGACCCCCCCTGAGGCTACAAGAACCACAGGTTTGGGTGACAGTCACCAAGGAGGAGAGTGTGGGGTGCTGGGGGCCATGCAGGAGCCATCGGGAGCCCTGAGCAGGTTCCAGGTCACTCCAGCCAATTACCTGGGGCATCTGAAGGCCCCAGGAGTGCTCTGGACTCTCAAAGATCCATCCCTAGAGTGTTCCTTCCTAACAAGGAAGAAACACAGGCTGCCCTCCCTCTGGCCAGCCCCAGAATCTGTCTAGAACGTTCCCGGCATGCACAGGTGGCCTGGTGCTTGGAGGCACAAGGTACACACTTACCTGCCATGGCCAAGGGCCATGGTGTCCCTGTTTTGGGGGTCCTGTGGGCCTGTGTTTCTTGCCAGCCCTGCCTCCCCAGCCGGTAGGGGACAGGTGATTACAATGGCTGAGGGGCCAGGCCCTGAGACGAGACTGTTGCCCCAGCATCAGAAATCTGGCTTCCCTCACCTGCCAGGTAAGCATCCAATCAGAGAGCACCTTGCAGCCCGCAGCCTGTTCCAAAATGAAGGGTTGAACTCCCGAGGTGGTTAGTGGAAATTAAAGGCCTGCGCATCTCATTATCTCATAACAAACGGATCAAGTTAATAGCTGGCGCTTTAAGTACAGCCCGCACGGGTGTGTGTAGCTAGCACTGGCACCCGCTTGGGTTTTTTTTCCCACCGTATCTGCAACTCGACAGTATAATAGTGGTTCAGTTCCAGAAGTTTCCTTCAATGTTTTGCATGCTGTTTCCTGCGTGTTGCCACAAAGGATTTTCATAATTACTGTGTTTAATGGGAAATCCTTCCGCTTGCTAATCTCCTGCAGGAAAGCCAGCCAGTGTGCCTGGGGCGCCTGGGGCCTGGTGCGGCTCAGTGCAGCAGCCCCGACTCCTGTCTTTATCATAGGGTTGGCCATGGAGCCGGCCCAGGACGCCGCCTGCCGGCCCTGAATGGACAGGGGTGAGGGTAGGTCCCCCTGCTCTGCCCTGCCCCAGCCCGCTCTCTCTGACTGGCATCCTGGAACCTAGCCAAAGTGGGATGGGGTGCAGCGTGGGGAAATATGGGACGGAGAAGGCGCTGCGGGGCAGGGACTGGCCACGCAGCTCCAAGGAGGTGTCCTTTCCAGTCAGCCCAGGCCGCAGGGTGCCCGGCACTCAGGACGCGGAGTGGGGACTGAGGAAGCCCCTCTGAGTTCAGCATCCCTGGGCCACAGTCAGCAGAGGCATCGCTTTACCCCACCCTGGATGTGGGCTGCTCCGCTGCCGGCCTCGGGGCCAGGGCCCCATGGGGAGGGGGTGGTTTTCCAGGAGGAGCCCCTGAAAGCCTTGCTCACGACTGTTTATTCCTGTTGGAACGAGCCCAGAGTCCTAAGAACGGCAGTGAGAGAGAGCAGCTCCCGGGAATCCAGGAAGCCCCGGGGACTCTGGGCCGGTCTCAGCTGCTTCCAGGACAGGGACACCCCTGGGAGGTGGCAGAAGCACCTGGGAGTCAAGGTCTAGGCCCTACCCAAGGGCCAGCACAGCAGTCAGGAGCCTGGTGCAGACCCCAGACCTGGGCTGGAACCCCCCTCCCACTCTTCCCAGCCTGTGACCCTGGGCTACTGTCTCCCAGCGTCTGTGTTATAGGTGAGTCAGTCACCCGGACCCCAGTGCCTGTGACTGTGGCCTTATTTGGAGACCGGGTTTATAGAAGTAAGGCCACCTGTGTGGCTCCTACCCAGCGTGGTGGCATCCTCATGGAAGCGGGACTGGGACGCGGGGAACACGCCGAGGAGAAGGCCATGTGAGGGCAGAGGGGTGCTACCAAAGACCGCAGAGAGCCAGGGCCCGGCTCCCAAACCTGCAGGAAGTACAGGCGTGCTGCCGTAAGCCCCCGTGTGCACTGCCCTGGGCACAAGCACAGCTGCAGGCCCCTGGGGGCTGAGGAGACATGGCCCACTCGAGGTTCTGGGCAGATTACGTGTGATCAAAGAAAGCGCTTAGCCAGCTCTGGGCATCGGGGACAGGCTCTGACACTAACAGGGCCCTGGGGCCCTGTTCCCAACCTGCTGAATACGAGCTTCACCTTGGAGTTGACCTACTTCAATTTTATTTCACGATATTTTATTTTGCTGGGCAGGAGTGGGAGAAGGCCAGGGAACTCAGAGACCCTGCGTTTCAATGTAGGCAGAATTTGAAATGCAATTCCGAGTGATGAGCCAAGCAGCCCTGAAAACTCCCTCTCTCAAGAACTCTTTCCATGGCTGCCACCCAACGCTCAGCAGAGGCACAGGGTGGGACCAGGCAGGAGAGCGATAGGTGCAGGTTCCTCTGTAGATAAACCACGCGCGCCCTCTGCTTTGCCCTCTCCCTTTCACCGTCTCCTGCCCTCCCCATCTGTTCCCCTTCCTGATGGAGCCGACTTGCCGAGATTCCTGGCTGCTCTGAATGTCTTGCAGCATAGTAATTAAATGTTTCAAATGCTTCTTATCCATGGTTAAGTGAAGATAAAATTTCAATGATTTAATTAGCAAGCTCTAGGAAGAAAAAATCATAATGAAGAAAGACATTTGCAACCGTCCTGGGCTTTGTGCGTCTCTGCTGCAACTGAATCACAGGGGGCTGCGCCTGACGGAGCCTCTGCCACGTGCTGGGGAGTGAGACCCTGGCCTGCCCCCCCAAGAGGGAGGGCGGGGGGAGCCGGGCTGCCCTGGGGTGATGGAGCAGGTGTCCTGGGAATCAAGTGGCAGGGCCTGAAGAGAGTCCTCTAGAATATTCCCTGGAATACTCTCAAAGTTGGCTGGCTTTTCTCACATCTCTGACTTCTCCCCGTTTTCCTTTCGGTGCACAGCTGTGATCTTCCTTGTGGGCAACTGATGGATCTGCAGCCAGGTGAATGTTCTGAGTTTCCTAGAAGGGATCTTTGGTGGTTTCAGAGAGGATGGGGCTTGCTTGTTTGGTCAGTTTGGACGCTGGGAGCCCCCACAAGCACCTGCCCTTGGAAGCTGGCAGTGAGAGCCCCCAGCAGAGGACCTGCCCACCGCACCTCCCACGCAGAGCCACAGGTTTTTCCCCCGGCCGGAGAGTGTGTGGCGTTGGTTGGACAGAGAACATCCTGTCCTAAAAAGCCAGCGGCGACATCTCCCTGGCCAGTTCTGGCACGGGGAGCCGTGGAGTGTGCCCAACTGCCTGGAGGTCTGGCTCCAGGAGCAGAGCCCACCGTGCCCATTCCTGGCACCCGCTGGACCCGGGCCCAGAGCCCGCGCCCATCCCCCCTTGCATGGACTCAGGCTGCATGCCCAGGCAGCTCCGGCCCACTGCCCCGAGCTGAAGTGCCTGGTCCACATTCCGTGGTGACAAGGGTGGGGGCCCCAGCACTCACTGGAGCAGTCCGTGCGTCAGGCTCAGGGGTCTGCTCACAGGTCCCTGGGCACTGGCTGGCCTGCTGTGAAGCACGTGCTGTCAGGAGCCCCGCCCCTCTCCCACAGCTCCTTTCTCTCTCTGGCCTTGCTCTTTGCACCAGGCAGGGCTTCCACTGCTGGGTTCTGATGCTTTGGCGTCTGGGGTCTTGCTGACCCCAAAAGGACAGCTGCTCCCAGGGCAGGTCCATCCGCAGGGACTGTGAATGACTTGTCTCTCAGCTGCCTGTCCCAGGCCACCTTCCCGGCCAAAGCCCACCACCCACCTCCTCCACTGGGTCCTCACCCTGTGGCCACCGGCCACACACCTTACTCTTGACAGGGCCAGTCCCAGAGAAGGAGGGAGAGCCCTGGTCCCAGAGCCCCTGCGATGGCTCAGCCAGCCCTACGCCTGCACCTATGCCTCCCCTGCCCGTTCCCACGGACACAGCCCGCATCTCTCTCTCACTGCTGCTGCCCCCCCAGTGCTTCGTCCTGTGGCCTGTGAGGCACTGTGTGGCAACTCTACCCCTGTTTCTAGGGATCTGTGAGTGTGAGAGCCTCTCCTCTGTGTGGCTTCACGACCCCCGATCGAAACAGAGCCTCAAAGCATCCTCAGAACCCACTTGTCCTGCACTGCCCCTACCCCCTGGCCCCTGGAGCCAGAGTAGCTGGCAATCAATGGCCTTGCGCCATCTGCAGCCTCAGCCAGTGACTGACACAGGCAGAGAGAGGCAGAGTTATCACAATGCACTGAACGTAATACAACACAGCACATCACGCGTTTATAGAAACCCCTCGTGCAGAGGGAACGGCTCCACACAGACCCAGCAGGATCGACCCCCGATGCCCACAGGATGGCCGCTGTGTGGGCGCATCCTCTGCTGCTCCCTCCCCATCTCACGTCCCCACCCTTTCCCTGTGCTTCCTGGGACCACCTTCTGGGCACCTGCCCTCTACCTGCATGCTGGTCTCAGGGGGCAGCTCCTGGGGAAGCTCAGATGGAGACAGGGTGAAGGAAGGAAGGAAGGAAGGAAGGAAGGAAGGAAGGAAGGAAGGAAGGAAGGAAGGAAGAGGGAGGGAGGGAGGAAGGGAGGAAGGAAGGGGGGAGGGAGGAGGGAAGGAAGGAAGGAGGGGAAGGAGGGAGGAAGGAAGGAAAGAGGGCAGGAAGGGGGAGGGAGGAAGGGAGGAAGGAAGGAAGGGGGGAAGGAGGAAGGAGGGGAAGGAGGGAGGAAGGAAGGAAGGAAGGAAGGGGGAAGGAGGGAGGAAGGGAGGGAGGAAGGAAGGAAGGAAGGAAGGAAGGAAGGGGGAAGGAGGGAGGAAGGGAGGGAGGGAGGAAGGAAGGAGGGGGAGGAGGGAGGAAGGAAGGAAGGAGGGAAGGAAGGAAGGGGGGAGGGAGGAAGGGAGAAAAGAAGGAAGGAAGGAAGGAAGGAGGGGGAGGAGGGAGGAAGGAAGGAAGGAGGGAAGGAAGGAAGGGGGGAGGGAGGAAGGGAGAAAGGAAGGAAGGAAGGAAGGGGGGAGGGAGGAAGGGAGGAAGGAAGGAAGGAAGGAAGGAAGGAGGGGAGGAAGGAAGGAAGGAGGGAAGGAAGGAAGGGGGGAGGGAGGAAGGGAGGAAGGAAGGAAGGAAGGAAGGAGGGGAGGAAGGGAGGAAGGAAGGAAGGAGGGGAGGGAGGGAGGAGGGAAGGAAGGAAGGGGGGAGGGAGGAAGGAGGGGAAGGAGGGAGGAAGGAAGGAAGGAAGGAAGGAAGGAAGGAGGGAAGGAAGGACTGAGCATCATTCTCAGGTCCCGACCCCACCGCCTCCCCTTGGCAGGAAGGAGCCCGCTCCCTAGACTGGGCTGCAGTGTCCTTTGTACTTGGTAATTCGATTCTAAACCTGCAACTCGGTCAGTCAGGGTCTCTCTTCCTTTGGAACCAAGCAAAGCCATGGAGAACGGCTATGTTGAGTTGAGGGCAGGGTCTCCACTAAGGCCTGGGCATCAGACTCTGGGAGTCCCAGCCCTGGACAGCTGCCCTGGGGGGCCTTAGGAGCTGCTAATACCCAGGTCCATGCCCCACCCAGTCTCCTGTGCACTCAGCTCCAGAGGCCAACCTGCATGGACAAACTGGACACCCTGTCTCTGGCTTCCTCTTGGGTGCATCCAGCAGAGACACCCAGGAGGGCCCAGGGCAGCTCAAGCAGGTGATGCCGGGCACTGGTCTCTCCAGCTTCTTCGGGTGGGATCAGCAGGATCCTCCTCCCTGTGCAGGTCATCTCTCGGTGGCAGCCTCCACGCGGCTCCCAATCAAATCCCGCCTTGCCCTTTGAGCTTGGAGTGGGGGGCAGCCCCAAGGGGCTGCACCTCCCCTGGTGGTTTCCTGGCAGCCTGTTCACCCCTTCCCATGTAGTTTCCCCTTCAGCCCTTCTCACCTGATCTTAATTAATTGGGGCATTGTGGCACAGCAGGTTAAACCACTGCATCCGGCATCCCAAATGGGCTCCAGTTTGAGTCTCAGCTGCTCCACTTCCAATCCAGCTCCCTGCTAATGCCTGGGAAAGCAGCGGGGGATGGTCCAAGTGCTTGGGCCCTGCACCCATGTGGGAGACCTGAATGGTGTTCAGCTTGGCCCAGCACTGGCCACTGCAGCCATCTGGGGAGTGAACCAGTGGATGGAAGATCTTTCTCGCTCTCTTTCTATAACTCTGCAAGTAAATATTTTTAAAAACTTATTTATTTGAAAGGCAGAGTTATAGTGAGAGAGGAAGATAGACTTTCTACCTGCCAGTTTATTTTTTTTTTGACAGGCAGAGTTAGACAGTGAGAGAGAGAGAGACAAAGAGAAAGGTCTTCCTTCCGTTGGTTCACCCCCCAAATGGCCGCTATGGTGGCCAGTGCGCTGCGCCGATCTGAAGCCAGGAGTCAGGTGCTTCCTCCTGGTCTCCCACGCGGGTGCAGGGCCCAATCACCCAGGCCATCCTCCACTGCCCTCCAGGGCCACAGCAGAGAGCTGGACTGGAAGAGGAGCAACCGGGACAGAACTGGTGCCCCAACTGGGACTAGAACCCAGTGTGCCGGCACCGAAGGCAGAGGATTAGCCTAGTGAGCCACAGCACCAGCCTGAGCCACAGCAGTTCATTTCTGAAATACCAGAAACCACCAGGTTGGGCCCAGCCAAAGCCAGGAGCCAGGAACTCCATTTAGGTCTCCCACGTGGGTGGCAGGGGCCGTGCTGCGTGGCTGTGAGTTCCCCAATGCCCTGACGAGGGTCATGATCTGCTGCTTCCCCAGGAGCATTAGCAGGGAGCTGGATCAGAAGCAGAGCAACCAGGACCTGAACCGGCGTCCACGTGGGATGCTCGTGTCTCAAGCAGTAGGTTGATGCACTGCACCACTACCCCAGCCCCTCTCATCTGATCCCGAATGTTCTCTCACCCTGATGGGGCTTTCCAAGCCGTCCCTCTGCCTTGAGCCAGGCTGTGTGTCCTTGTTCCTTGTGTGCCTTTGGGGCCTCCACAGACACCGAGAGTGTCAGCCCCCAAGAGCCTGCGCCCCAAGACAGAGCTGGGGCTGTGGATCTTCTTGGGGTGGGGAGGGGAGCACCTGGCCCCTTTGTGTCTGCCTCACCCAGCCCCGTCTCTTTGTTTCAGGGAGGAAAGATGAGGTATTTTTCTGCCAGAAAGCCTTTCCCTGCCATTAATATGTTAACAAATGCTATCAAACCACAATGGCTCAGATCAGAGGAGCCTGCAGCCCCTGACCTCCCAAGTCTGCCCAGCCTCAAGCAGAGCACAGCAGAACCCTGTGCATCCCCCCAAATGCACGCCAGGTAGCACCCCATTCCCCACCTGCCTCTGCTCAGTGCACATCGCACTTTCAGAAGCAATCCAGTAAATAACACTAACGAAAAATAATTTTAATGTTCGATTTTTTTTCCTCTGGATTTATTACGGGAGATGAAATTGAAAGCAATTAACAACCCTTCTTAAAAAGAAAAAGGCAATGAAAAAATCAATAGGGAGCGGCATTTGGCCTGGTAGTCAAGATGGCCTGGTCCCCAATCAGTGTGCCTAACGTCCACTCCCAGCCCCGGCTCCGGACTCCAGCTTCCTGCCAGTGTGCACCCTGGAGGCAGTGGCGGTGGCTCAAGTAACCAGCCCCCTGCCACCCACGTGGGAGACCTGGGTCAAACTCCCAGTTCCTGGCTCTGCCCGGGCCCGGCCAGGGTGTTGTGGGCACTTGGGAAGGGAGGGTGCTCTCTCTAATGCATAAATACATTCAAAACAAAACCAACAAAATCCATCATTTTCCTTTTCGATCTGACAAGGAATCTCCTGCTCTCTGGTCCCCAATCCCAACAATCCCAGCCTCCTTCCCCAGACTCCCTGGGTACCTGGCCATCATTCTTCCTTTCCCTGAGACCGGGGCTGGACCTCTCTAGGAAGCCTGGAGGTCTCTCTCTCTCTCTCTCCTTCACCCCTCCCCCACGTCCCTGGGAGTCCTTCTGGGAAGCACTGTTCTGTCTCTGACCACCTTACCCTCCCTACCCCACCACTCCGAAATCCTAATGGAGAACTCCTGGAAAACAAAATGCCGCCCCAGCACATCCATCAGGTGTTGATCGTGAGTCCTGATTGCGTTCGGTGCTTTGGATTAACCCGGACCCCGAGCAGCAAATCCTGCTCTGGGATCTTTACCAGGGAGGCGTCCCCGCTCACTCAGCATCGTCTGGAAGGTTCTCCCGTGGCTCCAATCTGCTCACCTCTTGCTGCCCAGCGGGACATGGACTGGAGGGAGGCAGTCATCAGCCAAGCATTGTGCACCCCCGTTTCTGCTCACTGCAGCCACGCTGGTGTTTCCTGGGGGCTACTCCCCCTACCACAGAAAGTTGGATCTGTGCATGTCACTTACACAGGGCCTGAGGTTTTAGCTCCTCACCAGGAGACAGGGTAACTGGATGGGGCAGATGGGGAACTTCCCCAGGCAAACTTCTCTAGTCCTTCAAGCATTTCATCTAGTCCACTCCTGCTTCCTGCTTGGGGCCTTTCTCTAGACCTAGCCTCAGGCTGCTGCAGTGGTGAGCAGGGCAGGGCGGAACCTGCCCGTGTCCCCTTCCTTTCTCTGGCTGGGAAGGCTGGGCAAAGTGATGGTGGCTGATCCCACAGAGGAATTCTTCGCCCTCATTGACACAGAGAGGGCGCTGGAGAGACTGTCAGGGGACACAGGGGCTCCGGGCCGTCCATCTTGCTAACAACACGGCCGGGGCCCAGTGCTGGCTGAGGCTCTGGGTGCCCAGGGAATTGTGGCACAGCTGGGAATCTGGTCTGGGAAAGAGGCGGGGTCCTGTGCCTCCAGCAGTGGGAGACGGAGTTCTGTGTGCCCCTTGCCAACTTCTACAAGGCTGTGGAGAAGCAGCTGCGCAGGTGCGGCCGCCCGCAGGTGAGCGCCCTGCGGGCCGACTTCCAGCAGAGGAATGTCCGCGAGAGGCAGAGGGCAGGCTCTTCAGGGCTTTTCCCAGACGGGAGAGCCCCTGCCCCGCACTGCAGGGAAATGTACCTGAGGCCATGGCACACGCACAGACGTGTGAGATGCAGAGACCTGCGCGCTGGCAGGCCGGGACACCTTGTCTCCAAGGCAAAGACAAACAGAGCAATCCGTTGACTCCTGAACGTCAGGCAGGACACCGACTTCCTGCGATTTTCACCTGCTCAGCGCTGGTGACAGAGCCCCCCACCCCCACCCCACCACACCTGTCACGGGCAGTGGCAAAGTCTGTTCCAGCGGCACCTGCTCAGGCACACGTGGGGCAATGCCCCTCCCCCCATCCTCCGCCCCTCCTGCCTCCTTGACCCCCGACCCACATCAATGGGCGAGGGTCAGAGGCCTCCAGGTGGGGCCCGCATGGCACTGTGGTATGGGCAGTAGGTAACGAGCAGCTGAAGGGTCTGCCGGGAGCAGCCAGCTCCCTGGGATTTCCACTGTTAGCCAGACTCTACCTGCCAGCAACAGAGCCTGGGGTACCTCAGAGCAGCAAAGAGGAAAGCACCCGAGATTGCCTCTGCTGTGGCTGCACTGGTTCCCACAAACGCCAAGGCAGCCCTAGCCCTCGGTACCTGGGAAGGAGACATTATGTGGAAATCAGAGGTCAGCAGGTGACCCTGGGTTAGGGTGGGCCCTGGAGTGGCATCCATAGGAGAAGAGGGCGATCGGACACACACCGAGTGATGGAGGAAGTGGAGACGGGGAGGAACCCTGTGGGCAGCTGCTGGGAGCTGGGACAGAGACCTGGGACAGCTTCTCCCTGACAGTCCTGGAAGGAACTGGGCCTGTTCATGCCTTGCGCTTGGGCTGCCGGCCTCCGCAATGGTGAGAGAATCAGCTTGTGGTTGTTGGACACAGCTGCAGCAGCCCAAGAGGCTGAAACCACCTCCCACGGGGAGTCAGGACTCCCACAGCCTCGGGGTCGGAGAGAGTGTAGACACGAGGTTTTGGGGAGGGGGCCTGGGGAGTCAGGACTCCCACAGCCTGGGGGTCAGGGTGTGTGTGTAGACACGAGCTCTTGGGGAGGGGCCCTGGGGAGTCAGGACTCCCACAGCCTCGGGGTCAGAGAGCGTGTAGACACGAGGTCTTGGGGAGGGGGACTGGGGAGTCAGGACTCCCACAGCCTGGGGGTGTCGGATGTATGTAGACACCAGCTCTTGGGGAGGGGGCCTGGGGAGACCTGTCCGACGTCACCCCGCTGCTGCTAGAGCGTGTCCTACAGACGGACCTGCACAGGTACTCAGCATTGCAGATACTGACCAGAGATGGAAAATGCCCCAAATCAGTGGCAGGGCGCTTAGATAGTGATCGTATGCTCATGCCATGGAGTATTACACAGTCAGGAAAAAGAACAAGGACATTCTTTTTGGGCCAATGTGGGGCAGTATCCAAGACAGCTTGCTAAGCAAAAAACAAAACACATCCATGTACCAAATGGGGTATGATAGCCACTTCGGAAGAATTAAATTCAGTTGACCCTTGTTAATCATGGTGGTTGCATTCTAGAAAGTCACCACCCAGCACTGAGTTGGCAACTCCAGAACCATTGCTCCAAGGGCAATCCAGGGTGGATTCCTCTGTGTGGGGGGTCACAACCTTCCAGTAGCTGACCCACGCACAACCTTGTTTTCTGTGTTTCTCTCAGGCCTTTGATTCATGCTGGGCTCAGGGCCAGCGGCACCTGACAGCTCTCTGGGTGAAGCGCATGAGCACAGGGTGCTCCCGTAGGCCATCGAAGCCGCCTTGTGCTCAGGGCTCCGGGTGGCAGGTCAGCACTTGGTGGCCGCTGCAGAGGGCGCACGCACGGGTAGACGTGAAAAGACACTGGTGCAGCGCGTGGGAGCTGAACTAAGAAGGCAGACACTCACATGTTTGACCACAGCTGGGACCTTGACGGCCGGGCGGCTCGGATCTGTGACCGCTCTGTGCGTGTCCATCTGACCTAGAAAGTCCCGCGACTGTTAATTGTGAGGATGTGTCAGTGAGCAGGTGCATTCCGGAGAGCAGAATCTGGGAAGAGAGGGAGCGAACTTTCCATGCACGTGTGTATAAAAAGCACACAGAGTCCTTGCACAGAGCAGGCAGGGACCTGGCTCCTGGAAGGTTGCACAAGCGTTGCTGGCAGTGTCTGGTCCTTTGGGTCGGCCGAGGCAGGGGCTTACCTTCCACTGTGCCCCACCTCAGTGCTGTCTGGAGTTTTTGTTTTGTGTGAATAAAATTTTTAAATTTAAAGTTTTAGAATCCTGTGTTCTAGAGTTGCTAATATTGGTCTTGGGGTCTTGGTTCATGAACTGGTTTGCACAATGTGAAGATGAATTTGGTGAGTGTTAAATGACCAGTTTCCTGCAGTTTGCCGGCTGCCGGGAGCGGTGGGCTTAGGGGCTGCTCCAGGGGGTGCCCCTCGGAGAGGGCCAACCCCAGCTGTCCAGCTGGAGACACCACCCTCTTTACCATGACAACCACAGCCCCACCAGGCTCAGATGCAGTCAGGGGACCTAGGGTCTGTGCTGCTGACACAGGGTGTGGGCGGTGCCGGCTCCACCTTGGGCCTGAAGCATCTTGCCCTTGCAAGCTTTGCATTTCCATCCATTCATGGACACCAGGGAGGGAGGGCTGCTGAGCCTGCCTGTGTCTGAGACACGGGGAAGACAGAGGCAACGCCGTGCCTGCGGCTGTCCACGGGGCTCTTGCTCCCGACCATGCTTTTGGGATTTTCCCGTGGGGCCCTAAGTGGACCCGTAGTGTCAGAGACCAGAGCGAGAACTCGAGGAGCTGGACGTTTGACCTTTACCCTGACTCAATGCAGAGCAGAGCACCAGCTGCTGTGACCCCAGGGGTCCTCATCTCACTGAAGGCCAAAGCCAGGTCCTGAGCCTGCTCGTCCCAGCACCTGGCACCATCCCTGCAGCGCTGTCCTGACCCTGGCTGCTGTCTAACTCATTGTCCTGTCACTCCTGCCTCGGCTGCCAGCTGCTCTCCCAGTAGCCCCACCACCTGCTGGGTCCCTGCACTCTTGGTTCCGTCCCTGGAGCCCTGTGTACTGTGTGAGCCTCCCAGAATTTTCAGGCTCACCTGCACTCCCCTCCCCCTAATCAGTCCTAATCAGTGGCCCAGAGGGCTGAGCTGGCTGTTTGTCTCTGGCCCCTCACCCCACCGGCAAGCCGTGCCCTGGAGACTGGGGTGGGGTGTGGCGTTTTCTTCTGCATAACAGACTGCAGTGAGAGTGCTCGGGACACACGTGGGCGTGTGACACCGTGGGCACAGAGAGTCAGAAGCAGGTTGGGGGCAGTTCCTGCTTTTCCAGGACCTGGCCTGCACCCCTGCAGTTGTTGGGATGATTTGCCCCCTTGCTTCCATCCCCAGCAGTCGGTCTCTGAGTCTGCAAGACTGGGATTTTGTAGGTCTGTGTCGCCAAGTGAAACCAGTTACTCATTAAGGGCTTCTAAGGTGCACACTGCTGGGCGTTGCCAGTTACCGCACAGGTGGGTGCCTGCTCCAGGGTGTGATTCCAACACCCCCTGCAGGCTCTGGGACTTTCAGATGCAAGCCCAGGGGACACGTGGTGGCCTGTCCCTCGCTGGGAACCCTCCACGTAGAGCCAAGTGGAGATGGCAGAGGCGGTGCCGGTCGTGCCCTGCCTCCAGCTTGCACACCACCTTTTACATTCAGTGCTAAAAAGCAAGACAGGTGCCATATGGCCACTTAGGTCTGAAGACTCTAGTGTCTGCACACCCTGGGAGGTGTGACTGTTGCTGACACCCATAGCGCACCTGTGTCTGTGCCAAGGGTAACTTCGGTCCTTCCTGGCCACGTGGAACTCGTACCCATGATGTTGCCAGTGTCAGAATTCCAGACACATAGCATATGTCCTCGGAGCAGACAAGGTGCTAAATTAATTCTAAATGCCAGTTGCACGTTCCTTGCTGAAATGCACCCTATCTGTATAAATAGCTTCTGTGTTCTACATTTTCCAGTGCGGGCACCATGGACGCCCAGGTAACTGGATTGCAGCTACATCTGTAGCAGTGAGCACTTTTCAACATGGCCCTCTCTCCATCACGAGAAGTTAGCGGGGCGCAATTCAATGCTGAGCACAGGGATTTCTCTGGAGCCTGCGGAGGAATCCTCTTGTTTGAACGGGAGGCACCTCAGGCCTCTGGGGGCCGCTCTTCTGGGTTTCCTAGAGAGAGTGCCAGCTGCAGATCTTGTAGAAGCCACATCCAGGGTCTTCTTGAGTGACGTCTCCAGGTCTTCCGGGAGTGACTTCTTTGGTGCCTGCACTGTCTTCTTAGGAGAAGCCGTGTCTCCACTGAAGCCTGGATTTCTCCTCTGAGCCCACCTCTTTTTCCGCTGGGCTGGGTTTCCTCCACATTCCTCCCCTGACCCAGAGAAGATGCTGCGGTGTCGCTCCCCCTCTTCGCGGAGGAACGACACTAAACCCTGCCTAGGTTTCCTATCCGAGTCACGGCACCATTATGTCGCTCCCCCTCTTCATGGAGGAACAACACAGGACCCTGCGCTGTTCTTTTGTCTGCTCGGCCCTCCCTGGGTTTGCTTCTGGTCCTTCCCGGGTTGGCTACCGTCCCTTCCACCTCCGTGGAAGGGTGTTTCCACCTGCCACTTTCCCCACTTCCGTGGGGGAGCGGCACACCACTGGCCGGCTCTCTCGGGGGCTGCTCAGATGTTCCTCATGTGTTCTGGTGCATGTTGTCTCTCTCCTCCTTTATAGTCCTCTTCCACCAATCCCAACTCTGCTACCCACACGCCGAGTACGCTGCCCTCCTCCAATCAGGAGTGGGATCAGCTCCTGCAGGTTACTGGTTGAACTGGAGGCAGCTGTGTAAAAGTTGTTTTTACTCCTCTCCCAGCGCCATATTGTGGGAGAGCAGATGCATAGAATAAGTCTTAATTCCAGTAACTTAGTCTAGTCCAAGTTGCTCCCCACACTGCGGAACCTCCAAACACCGTGCATTTTCCCTATGCGTACAGACTCACGATGGGAGTTCATTCGTGAATGAGATTCCACAGGAGATGGACAACAAGGACTAATAATGAGATGGAGCAGTTATAACCCGACGCTGTCATACAATTGCCAATATCTCATTTAAGAAGGATGAGAACAAATTGCCAGCCTCCCTAGTTTTGTGCCTTGGGGCCAATAGTAAGTAAAATAGAAGTGACTTGAACACAAGCCCTGTGACGCTGGGAGAGTCGATCTGGAAGCCTAGGTGGCTGCCAGGTGACCAAGTGGGCAGGCGGCACACACAGGGAGGGCATCTTGGTTCCAGGAGTGGGATGGCTTAAGATTTCTTTACCTGCTCCGAGGGGCGCACAACTTAAAACTTGTGAGTTGTGTACATCTGGAAGTCTCCACTTAATGTTTCCAGACTGTGGCTGAGTGGATAACTGGCACCCTGTGAGTATGGGGAGACCCTCGCACTGACCCTGGGCCTCCTCTGTGAGCCTGGAGTACATCAGCTTTGAGGGTGCCAGCATGAGATGTGTGTATGTGTGTGCACATGTGCACATGTGCAGGGGCCATGGTGGGTGTTCCAGCAGACAGTCCAGCCCCCCCTCCCCGGCCCCTAGCCCTGGCATCTCACCTGTCCATCAAGGCTACGGTGAGTGAGGTCCCAGACATTGTGGAGAGAGACAAGGCCACCCCGCTGTGCTTTGTCCTGATTCCTGGCCCACAGATCTGCAGAGTCTGGGATGTGTTTAACCGCATGGCAAGAGTGACTGGGACAGCTGTCGCCATGGCTTCCTCCTTCCAGAAGCCTGTCCTGGTGCCTCATGTCACAATACCCCTTTCCTGCGGCCTTGCTGCCCCTCAACCCCAGGCTGTGGTCCCTGCCCCAGGCGCTACACAGAGGAAGGAGCCAAGCCCAGATGGCCAGGATGCTCCTAGCGCCTCACAGTTGCAGTGACAGTGAGAAATGAGATTGGGGCAAAGTGAGACACGTGAAATGACCCGGTCCCATTTGTCTCGTGCCTGCGGAGCCCTGGGTAGGACCCTGACGGGTGCTCGAAGCCTGCTGGTAACTGGTCCCCCAGTTATCAGCCCTCCTGTGAGCCTATGCCCCCCAACCCATGGTGGGAGGTGCCGGTGAGATGCAGGGAGACGTAGGTGGGGCGTCAAGGACTTCCAGGATTGGACCGCGTGGCAGCAAGGCCGCCTCCTAGCCGAGCAGCAGCAGAGCAGGAATGCGGCTCGGACCTGGCCCAGGCTTTGTCTGGAAGCTTCTGGGCTCTCCAGGCTGAGGTCAGAGCTCCACGGCTGAGAGTTGAGAGGAGGCACGCAGCGATCCCTGCACCCTACAAGGCTTGGGGTGTGCAGCAGCCCAGGCCTGTGTCTCCCCCCACCCCCATGCAGTCCTCTCTGCTTTTGGGAGGCCCTGGATGTCACCTGAGCCCTGGAAGCGCTGGCCTTGCTCAGGCAGCCGCTGTCAGAGCTGCTGCAGGTTCACCACTGGCAGGGAAAGGCTGTGAGTGGGCGGTGCCTGGGGTGGGGCGGGCTGGACCACCCCTCACACAAGGAACCCTTTCTCTCCCCAACACATCCCTTTTGTTTGTCGACTTTGAACATAACCAGTTGTCGCTCCCCCTCTTCGTGGAGGAACGAAACTAAACCCTGCCTAGGCTTCATATCCGAGTCACGGCACCATTATGTCGCTCCCCCTCTTCATGGAGGAACGACACTAAACCCTGCCTAGGCTTCACATCTGAGTCACGGCACCATTATGTCGCTTCCCGTCTTCATGGAGGAACGACACAGGACCCTGCGCTGTTCTTTTGTCTGCTCGGCCCTCCCCGGGTTTGCTGCTGGTTCTTCCCGGGTTGGCTGCCATCCCTTCCACCTCTGTGGAAGGGCGGTTCCCCCTGGCCACTTTCCCCACTTCCACAGGGGAGCGGCACACCACCGGCCGGCTCTCTCGGGGGCTACACAGGTGTTCCTTCAGATAGATGTTCCTGGTGCATGTTGTCTCTCTCCTCCTTTATAGTCCTCTTCTGCCAATCCCAACTCGGCTGCCCACACGCCGAGTACGCTGCTCTCCTCCAATCAGGAGCAGGATCAGCTCCTGGAGGTCATCACTCAAGTTGGCAAGAGGCAGCTGCGTAGAAGCTGTTTCCTCCTCTCCCAGCGCCATATTGTGGGAGAGCAGATGCATAGAATAAGTCTTAATTCCAGTAACTTAGTCTAGTCCGAGTTGCTCCCCACAGATCCCCCTTTCTTTTTATTTTTGGCGTTGATATGCGCCTGTCTTCGGTGCCCCGTGGCACACACTCTGCTCTGCTTGCTAGAACTGCCTGCAGGTGCTTACAAGCCCTATCAATCAGGCAAACCAAATCCAATCCCTCTCATTGCCGTCTTGTGGGGAGACTTATTGGTGTTGATAACGTGCCTGTCTTCGGTGACCTGCAGCCGCCCACAGGTGCTTATCGTTTTACTAATCAGGCAGACCGAATCCAAGCTCTCTCATTGCCATATTGTGGGGAGGCCTTATTTTTCTGTTTCTCTATCTCCGGGCATTCCTATTTCTCCTATTTTACTTCTATCTACCAGCATTCCTATTTCTCTCATTTTACTTCTAAACTTCTATTTCTCTTATCTCCGCGGCTTCCCAGCGCCCGCCCCGAGGCTGCTTCTCGGCTCCGCGCGCTCCGCGGTCTCTGCGCCCTTTGCGTCCGCACCACAGCCTCGCACTAGCCCCGGGTTCCCTATCTACTTGTGCCCCACGCGCTCTCTCTGCGTGGCGGCTTCCATGAGTCACACAGCACAGCTCACGTTTCCGCCACCGGTATTCAGTCCAAGTTCCCCGGGCTAACCTGGCGAATTCAACCCAGCTCACGTCTGCGCCCTTCGGCTTGGCTTCCCGTCCTTTGCTCCCCGGGCTAATCTGACGGATTCCAACCTGGCAGCCCATGTCTCTGCCTCTGGTTCCAGATTTTCGCCTTTTGCTCCCCGGGCTGACTTGACGAATCCCAAGCTGGCTTCCGTCTCCGCCTCAGCCTGCCCCCGCGGCTTCATCCTCCCTAACATATTTTTCTCTACCCGGTATGTTTCCCTAAGTTTTCTTCCAACAATATTCCTCCCTCATTTCTCCTGGCTTCTCCCCACAGTCCGCATCCGAGTCTGTTTGTTCTAGCTTTCACTTTCGCTTTCGACCTTAGAGATTTCTCCCAGCTTCCCCCCGTAGTCTGTATTTGAGTCTATGCCTAGGCTTTTGATAGCTTCTTCCGGCACCTTTTCCGTCCGGCTTTTCCGTAGGCTCTTTGCTAGTCTCTCTCTCCGGTATTTTCCCACTTCTTCCCGTTTCTTCCCTCCTAGGTTTCCTATCCGAGTCATGGCACCATTATGTCGCTCCCCCTCTTCGTGGAGGAACGACACTAAACCCTGCCTAGGCTTCACATCTGAGTCACGGCACCATTATGTCACTCCCCCTCTTCATGGAGGAACGACACAGGACCCTGCGCTGTTCTTTTGTCTGCTCGGCCCTCCCCGGGTTTGCTGCTGGTTCTTCCCGGGTTGGCTGCCGTCCCTTCCACCTCCGTGGAAGGGCGGTTCCCCCTGGCCACTTTCCCCACTTCCACAGGGGAGCGGCACACCACCGGCCGGCTCTCTCGGGGGCTGCACAGGTGTTCCTTCAGATAGATGTTCCTGGTGCATGTTGTCTCTCTCCTCCTTTATAGTCCTCTTCTGCCAATCCCAACTCGGCTGCCCACACGCCGAGTACGCTGCTCTCCTCCAATCAGGAGCAGGATCAGCTCCTGGAGGTCATCACTCAAGCTGGCAAGAGGCAGCTGCGTAGAAGCTGTTTCCTCCTCTCCCAGCGCCATATTGTGGGAGAGCAGATGCATAGAATAAGTCTTAATTCCAGTAACTTAGTCTAGTCCGAGTTGCTCCCCACAACCAGTGGCTTGTATTTTTAAAGGGTGTTCCCATACAGTAACTCACTGTAGCAAGGAATGCAAAGTTATCCTCAGCCCCTCACGCTCTCTGCACGGAGGCCAGGGCCACTGAGCCTTGGGCCTGCACCTTCTGGTCTGGGTTCAGTGAATCTCGCGTGCGCGCACATGTGTGTATGTGTGTGTGTGTGTGTGTGTGCGTGTGGCGTTCTAGAGTAGGGCTTTATGTGAGTGCGATTACACCATCTGTATCTGGTGCTTGCTTCTGTCCCCTCAACTTTTATTTGTTGTCCTGGGCCTTTTTCTGTTTCCACACAAAGCTACGAAGCCCACTCTTTGTAGAGCTGTGTAGTTTCCATGGCGTGATGATGTCGTGGTTTATATGGCCAAGCCCTTCTTGGAATCAGTTTGGACGGGTTCCAGTTTTTGGCTGTTGCTATTGCTCCAAATTGACTTTTCTCTCCTTTCTATTTACACCTTTGTGTCTATGTGCTGGCGTTTCTACAGAACAGGCTGACTAGGCCCCCGAGGTTAAGGGCGGGTGCCTTTAAATATTTTTGGGTGCTGTCAAGTTGCCCGTTCACAGCGAGAGGGTTCCAGCAGGGCAGACCCATGACCTCGCCTCCAGGCACATCCTCAGCCTGTGTATTCTCTCCCAAGCTAAGAGGCACAAGTTTTATCAGCCTCATTGTGACTTGTATCTCCCGACCTAACTCCCTGGGGTGAGCACATTTTCAGGTGTTTATTGGCCAATCATCCATTATCTCTGAAAGTGTCTGTTCAGCTCTCCATTGATTACAGTGTTTCAGGGAGCAAGGAGAAGAAACCCTATGCACCTGGCTTTGACAATAAGCTGTTTATCTTCTTCTTATATTAAAAGAAGTATAGGTGAGGGCTGGAACGCGGTGCAGGCACTGTGGAAAGCAGTACAGCAAATCCTCAAAACATTAAAAGCAGCGTTGCTGTGCCATCCAGCAACCCTGCCTCTGAACTTGGACTCTGAGAGATGTTTGGAGGCCTGGGTCCATGGCAGCACGGTTCCCAACAGCCAGAAGGTGTGCGTCGGCAGGTGCACAGATAAACTGTTCCATCCAGAGTGTGGAATTGTGTTCAGTCCTGAACAGGAAAGGTACTTAACCTGCTGCCCCTGGCTGACCCTGAGCGGCTCTGGGCCTGGAGGGGAGGACTGCTGTGGAAGCCCCTTGCTGCTACCCCCACCCTGCCCAGCAGAGGGCTGGACAGCATCACCTGCTGGCCACCCAGCCTGCCTGCATCCCCTGGGCTCACAGTGGCCCAGGTCTGGGCAGGGCCTTCCCCACTGTGGCAGGTGTTTGAGGGAGCCTGGGCTGTCTTGGGGAGGGGAGGAAGTCACCCCTGCCCCCCAGGGCCAGGGCCGGTTCCCTCTGGGTTGTCCCCTATTCTTTTTGCACTTGCAGACGTCATCCAGAGAAATCCTTTTTCTGCAGTAAGTGTGTTCACACAAGGGAACTTCAAATATTTTATGTAAAAAAAGGACTTAAAAGATAAGTTTATTCGACGCAGCAACTTTAAAATCCACACGAAGTTTTTGTTTTATAATGCACATCTGCTATGACCTTTATGACCCCTTGTCTTTTTCCTGGTACTCGGCTTTTCTGCGTGAGCTGTGCCTGTTGTAGGCCAGGTCTCAGCCAGAAGCATGCAGTCCCTGCCCTGGAACACAGCAAGCCTGTGGGGGGGGGGCCTGGGCTGCCCTGGCGAGGTGAATGGGCCGGCTGAGGGCAGGGGCTGGAGTCGGGGGGGCGCTGCTGAGCAGCTCGGGGCTTGTGCTCCCCGCAGAGTGTTGGGGTGACTCAAACTGTTGCACCCACGTGAGGAAGACGGTTTTAAATGGCAGGTGTTAATAGAAATCAATAGCAACTCAGAGGGACACAGAGGCCAGCACATAAGATGATTGCTGTTGCCTGCTACTCAGAGCTCCCAAGGGGAGGGGGGCTTCTTCCCCTCACAGGGCCACCCAGGGAAGCACAAGGTCTGTTGGGAGGCAGGGGAGAGGGGGAGCTGAGGGCTAGAGCCACCACTGTGGTCCCCATGGGAAGGAACGAGAAGCTAAGCATCCTTTGGATTGGCTGGTTTGAAGAATCCCAGCAGCCCCCGGTCCTCCAGCATGTGGCCCTGGGTGGACAGGGCAGGTGGACAGAGGGCCCAGAGGATGGGAGCCTCCTGAGGGAGGTGGTTGGTAGTGGGCTCTGGCTTGATGTGTTTGCATTTGAAGGGTGGTCTCCTGGGCCACCCTCTTTAGAAAAAGCACCTGCAAGGAGAAGTTTGCCTCTGGGGGATGCAGGTTCCCTGATCATTCTGGTCGGGCATTTTCCTGTCTTGGAAACCAGGCAGGTGTGCCTGGGACAAATGAGAGGATTTGGGTGCGACAGGGAACACAGGCAGGGACCCAAAGCTTTGCAGGGGGCCCAGGATGGTGGAGGTACAGTGGGAAGGTTTTGGGAGGAGGCTGGAGAGGCCAGCGGGGGCCAGACCACAAGGACCTCAGCCGCAGGCCAGGCTGGAGGTTTTTGTCCTGTTCCCCCAGAGAGCCATGCAGGGGGTGAAATTCACCCTTGCCCGGAAGGAACTGGAGGGTTTGGGGAGCGGTCTTTGCAGCTGCCTGGGGGAGATACGTGCAGACAACTCCTACCCACCATGTCTACTGTGGCTCTGCATCGGGTCTGAGCCTGGGTGGCCCCGGGCTACTCCCCTGGGCCGCTCCTGGCAGCTCGGGGGTGGTTGAACCCAGGGCGTCTCGGGAAACATGGCCCTGGTCATGTTTGTAGGATTGTATCCATGCTTCTTTGCAGCACGACTTCGAGCAACAGGCCAAACCCGTTTCTGCACTCCCTGAATCAGTGGCCGGTGCTGGCCCATAGAAAGCGGTGGAAGTGCCGCCACACCAGCTCTGAGGATCGGCAGGTTTCCACCGGCTGGGACCTCTGCCGGCCTCACACGAGCAAGGACAGGCTACCCTGTGGGATAATGAGAGACGCCCCCTCTGCATTCATTATCTCTTGCTGCATTACAAGTTATCCCAAAGTTAAGCAGCATAAAAACAGGCATCCATTATCTGCCTGCCTCTGCGGACCAGGAATCCAGGCACAGCTCAGCCAGCGCTAGGGCTCAGGGGCCCTCACTCGCTGCAATCATGGGTCAGCTGGAGCCCTGGTCAGAAACAAGTTCAGCTGGGCAGGGCCCACTTCCAGGCGCAATCAGCGGCTGCTGGCAGGATTCAGCCAGAGGTGGCCCCGGCTGTGTGCCAGATAATTGCCCTGCAGGGCGTTACACAGCATGGCAGCTGGCTCTGTCAGAACAAGAAGGAACCATCGAGGTGGAAGTCAGTCTTTGAAAACCCAATCTGAAAGTGATGTTAGCGCCACCACCCCAGCTTCTTCTCTGTTCTTTGCACTGGGAGTGAGTCACAGGTCAGACCCACACTCGGCACAGCTCAGAGCCGCGTCCTCTCTGCAGCAGTGGGGAGCCACAGCACTCGTGCTTGGGCCACCACCTGGCACCTCTCGCCCTGATGTGTGTTTGCACGGCCCAGCATCAGCACCGGTCCTGGTGACCTCCTTTTTTCCTTGCATCATTTTTCTCACCCATGAACCAGACCCTTGCTCCCCATGAAAGACGCGAGGCGATGAGCTTCCAGTCCTGCTTTCCACCCTCACCTGTCCCAGTCCTACCTCCCACTGAGCAGGGACTTCTGGGTGATGTAACTTGGAGTCCTGCTCTATATATTACACGGGGGTGACTGAGAAACAATGCAAGATCCCGTATGCCCTTCACTAAGTTTCCACGATGTTAATGACTTGCAAAACCAAGTTACAGGGGCCAGCACTGTGGCACAGTAGGCTGAGCATCCACCGGCGGCACTGGCACCCTCTATGGGCACCGGTTCAAGTCCCGGCTGCTCCATTTCCAATCCAGCTCTCTGCTGTGGTTTGGGAAAGCAGTGGGAGATGCCCCAAGTGCTTGGGCCCCTGCACCCATGTGGGAGACTCAGAAGAAGCTCCTGGCTCCTGACTCCAGCTCTGGCCATTGCAGCCATTTGGAGAGTGAACTGGCAGATGGAAGATCTTTCTTTCTGTCTTTCTGCCTCTCAAGTAAACAAATTTTTTTAAAAAAGCTAAGTTATAATATCATAACTAGAAAATTCACATGGGTATAGTCCATCATTATTCAAATCTGACCAGCTTCACATATATTCATTTGCATGCCTGTATCAATGTGTAATTTGGATCTATACGATTTTGCAATTGTGTGTGAATTATGTGGCCACTAATAGTTTCTTCCTGTTAAATCCTCTTAACATGGTCTTTTACAGGGCAATTTTTTTTTTACTTTGATGAGGTCTAGTTAACCATTTTCTCCTCATGTAGCTCAGGTGCCAAAGATTTTCTCCTATACTTTTTTTTTCTAAAAATTGCATCATTGCATTTTCACACCTCAAGTCCATGATCTGTGTATGTTTCAAGTGTGAGGCTTGGACAGAGGTCACACTTCTGCTCATGACTGTCAGTTGCTCCAGCACCATTAGTGGAAGAAGCCTTCCGACCTCCATGGAGCTGCTTTTCCTGTTTCCAGAATCCGTGGGGGCGTCTGCGTGGCTCCCCTCCAGGTCCTCTGCTCTGTTCTACTGATCCTTACCTCTGTGTCTCTGCTGAGACCAGACTGTGTCGATTAGTGCAGCTAGACAGTAAGCTTAAATATTGAGTCATCGCTCCCAGTTTAATCGTCTTCTTCAAGAATATCCAAGCTATTCTAGATCCTGCGCTTTTCTGTGAAGACTGTAGACTAAGCTCGTCTCTGTGAAAACTCTTGCTGAGATTTTTTTCAGTAATTACGTTAAACCCATGGTAAGTTGGGGAGAATAAACATCTTTGTGTTTAAGCTGCTACTTTGTGAACATGGTGCATCTCTGGTTCTTTAAGACTTATTCTATTTGTTCTGGCAACATGTTGTGATTTTCAAAATACAGATCCTACACGTTTGGTGAGATGTATGCGTAAGTATTTCATGTTCTTTGAAGTAATTGTAAATGTTTTTTTTTTTTGACAGGCAAAGTGGACAGTGAGATAGAGAGAGACAGAGAGAAAGGTCTTCCTTTGCCCTTGGTTCACCCTCCAATGGCCGCCGCGGCCGGCGCACTGCGGCCGGCGCACCGCGCTGATCGGATGGCAGGAGCCAGGAGCCAGGTGCTTTTCCTGGTTTCCCATGGGTGCAGGGCCCAAGCACTTGGGCCATCCTCCACTGCACTCCCTGGCCACAGCAGAGAGCTGGCCTGGAAGAGGGGCAACCGGGACAGAATCCGGCGCCCCGGCCGGGACTAGAACCCGGTGTGCCGGCGCCGCTAGGCAGAGGATTAGCCTAGTGAGCCGCGGTACCGGCACCGTAAATGTGGTTTTAGTTGTACTTCCCATGAGTTCATTTTTATTTATTTATTTTTAGGATTTTTAAAAATTTATTTCAAAGTCAGAGTGGTAGCAAGAGAGCAAGAGAATGAGAGGCAGAAGGAGGTCGTCCATTTACTGGGTCCTTCTCCAAATGCAATGGCCAGGGCCGCCTCGGGCTGAAGCCAGGAGCCAGGAAGTCCATGTGGGTCTGCCACTTGGGTGGCAGGGGCCCACACTCAGGGCTGTCCTCCATGGCTGTCCCAGGCGCATTAGCAGGGAACTGGATCAGAGGCACGGTAGCGGAGGCTTGAACTGGTGCTGTGATAGGGAACATCAGTGCTGCAGACTGACACACAGTGCCGGCCCCTCACATGTTCATATTTAATACACAGTTAAGGGGCAGAGGCCATGGTGTAGTAGGCTAAGCCACCACTTGCAGTGCCGGCAGAGTCCTGGCTGCTCCACTTCCGATCCAGCTCTCTGCTATGGCCTGGGAAAGCAGTAGAAGATGGCCCAAGTCTTTGGGCCCCTGCACCTTGTGGGAGACCTGGAGGAAGCTCCTGGTGCCTGGCTTCAGATCAGCCACATGGCCATTTGGGGAGTGAATCAGCAGATGGAAGACCTATCTCTCTCTCTCTCTCTCTCTCTCTCTCTCTCTCTCTCTCTGTCTCTCTGTAACTCTACCTTCCAAATAAATAAATAAATCTTTAAAAAAAATCTACAGTTGATCTCAGAGTGTTGCTCTTGTAGCCCCTGATCTTATTGAACTTGTGTGTTCACTCTGGGAGTTTTTCTGTAGACACCCTGGGATTTTCTGCGTGAACTGTCACATCCTCTGAAAATACGGAAAGTTTCATTTCTTCCCTTCTTGCTTTTCTTTCTTTCTTTCTTTCTTTTTTATTTGACAGGTATAGTTATAGAGAGTGAGAGAGAGACAGAGAGAAAGGTCTTCCTTCCATTGGTTCACTCCCCTAATGGTTGCTATGGCCGGTGCTGCACCGATCCGATATGAAACCAGGAGCTGGGCACTTCCTCCCAGTCTCCCACGCAGGTGCAGGGGCCCAAGCACTTGAGCCATCCTCCACTGCCTTCCCGGGCCACAGCAGAGAGCTGGACTGGAAGAGGAGCAACCGGGACAGAACCAGCACCCCAACCGGGACTAGAACCCCGGGGTGCCAGTGCCACAAGTGGAGGATTAGCCTAGTGAGCCATGGCCCTAGCTGTCGCTCCCCCTCTTCGTGGAGGAGCAACACAGGACCCTGCGCTGTTCTTTCGTCTGCTCGGCCCTCCCCGGGTTTGCTGCTGGTTCTTCCCGGGTTGGCTACTATCCCTTCCACCTCCGTGGAAGGGCAGTTCCCCCTGGCCACATTCCCCACTTCCGCAGGGGAGCGGCACACCGCCGGCCGGCTTTCTCGGGGGCTGCACGGGTTCCCTTAGATGTTCTCCATAGATGTTCCTGGTGCATGCCGTCTCTCTCCTCCTTTATAGTCCTCCTCCGCCAATCCCAACTCGGCTGCCCACACGCCGAGTACGCTGCTCTCCAATCAGGAGCAAGTCCTACAGTTAATTGGTTGAACTGGAGGCAGCTGTGCGGAAGCTGTTTACTTCTCTCCCAGCGCCATATTGTGGGAGAGCAGATGCATAGAATAAGTCCTAATTCGAGTAACTTAGTCTAGTCCGGATTGCTCCCCACACCTAGCCACTCTCCTTGATTTTCTTGCCTTATCGTGTTGACTTGAAGTGTTGGTGCCACGCTGAGTAAGAGCGGGGTGAGAAGATGCTCCTCGTTCCAGGGTCAGAGGCAGTACTGGTGTCCCACCACTGAGTATGATGCTAGCAGGAGCTGCCTTTGTCCAGTTGAGGACATTCTCCTCTCTTTTTGCTTCCCTGAGAGAATCATGAATGGTGTTGGATTCTACCAAATTTTTATTTCTGAAGATATGGATAAGATCATGATTATCTTTCCTAAGCCTATTAGTACAGTGAATTACACTGACTTTTGAATATTGAACCAGCCTTTCATCCCTGGAATAAATCTCATTTGGACATTGTATTCATTCTTTTTATATGGTACTAGATTCAATTTGCTAATACTGTTGTGGAAGATTTTGCACCTAAATTCATGAGAGTTATTGATCCATATCTTTTTTCCCCTGTGTTTCTTTTTGGAATCAGCATAACATTAGCTTCAAAAAAATAAGTGAGCTATTTCACCTATATTCTGGGACAGGTTGTGGAAATTATTGGTTGCTGCAGGGATTGTAACACAACTCTCATACGTGCTACCTTGAGTATAGGTGGATGCTTACTTCCATTTAGTTCCTAGTCTTCCATTTAGAAAACACAGGTGTCTTCCGTGGATTCTCTGTACATGCCAAGCACATCCTCAGATGCTGTCCCAGTTTTTGCTCCCATCACCAAATACGATTCAAGATGCACATGAGAGGTGCAGTCTATTTTATTTATCCTCATTTTTACACATTGTGGATTTTGTCTTTTCCTTTTGGAAGTTCTGGGATTTCTTGAAACAAACAAACATACACACAACCACAGTAAAGAAAGAAGTTGTATTCTTCAAAGGGTTTCTGTTTGGTTAATTTCCTTTGTATTTAAGGGAACAGTTGCCACAGTAACTTCTCGTGGTTGAAGGCATTTTTCTTTCCCTTTCATTTCTGGGGCCTCTTGTCTAAGATACAGAGTTCACTGGAGCTGGTTCTTTGCTTTCAATACTTGAAAAATGTTGCACCACTTCTGTTCAGATGAGAACTCTGTTATCGATCAACCTGATGGCCCCAAGTCCTTCATGTGCTATTTCTCTGTGGCTCTTTCAATATTTGCCCTTGTCTTTCATTCTCAGAAGTTTTTTTAGGTGTTTGGGGAATCACTCAGCTTCTGAAATCCGTAGGTTTCTGTCTGTCTCCATTGGACGTCTTCAGCCATATTTAACTTCCCTGTCCTGCTGTTTCTGCTCCTCTTGGGGTTCAGAGAATGAGACTGTCAGCTCTCTTACTGTCTCACAGATCCCTGAGCCTGTTTTCCAGGCTATCTCCTCTCTGTTGTTCATGCTGACCGACTTCTACCGCTCTGAGCTCAACTCCGTGATTTAGTCTTCTGTTTCCCGTACAGTGCCGTCAAGCCCATTCCTTTTCCCGGCGATTGTAATCTTCAGTTCTTTGATTTCCATCTGACTTTTTAAGGAAACTTCTTTTGTTATTGGAGTTTTTATTTTTCATTTGTTTCACAAGTATCCATGATGGCTTATTAAGTACGTGCATGGTGATTGCTTCTAAATCCTGATAATTCCAACTGCCTCTCCCTCTCTCTCTCTCTCTCCCTCTCTCTCTCTCCCTCCCTCTCCCTCTCCCTCCATCTCTCTCTCCCTCCTTCTCCCTCTCTTTCTCCCCCCTCCCTCCCTCTCCCTGTTTTTCTCTCTCTCTCTCCCTCCGTCTCTCTCTCCCTCCCTCTCCCTCTCTTTCTCCCCCCTCCCTGTCTCTCTCTCTCTCTCTCTCCCCCTCCCTCTCTCCCTCTACTTCTCCCTCTCTCCCTCTCCCTCTCTGGGGCTGTTGTTTCCCGCCCTGGACGTGGCAGGTGACTTTCCATTCTGCCTGGAGGCCCCTGTCCCACTTGTCTTCTACAGCAGGCATCTCCCTGGGAAGGCGTCAAGTGTCCAGCTTCCCACTGGGCCCCAGCAATGACACCACCCTGGCAACGGGGGGGGGGGAGGCACCAACTCCACTGGGTCCACTGCAGCTGGGGGGGGCGGTCAGCCCCTTGTTGGCTCTCTGAGTCCTTCTCGGCGAAGGCAGGAGCGGGGCCCATTGGCTTGCACCACCTTGGTGCGTCTGAGCTGCCCTGCCAGGCTCTGCAGACACAGGTGTGGGAGACAGCGGGAGCCGTCCCCTGCGGTCCGGATGTTGGAGAGTGGGACCTGCTGACCCTGTGGAAGGGGAGAGGGAAACCCTTGTGGCTTCTTCACTATCATGTCCAGAGAATTTTTTTTTTTTTTGGCTGTAAGAGGGAGGACCTAGGAAGATAGGTCCTGCTCCATCCTGTCCGGAGCCGGAGGTTCAGGTGTGACCCTTCTACCCCTCAGTTTCTTCATCTGTGATGTAGCTCTAGTAGCACCTATTCCACCTATGCCACAGAACTGCTTGGGAACTGCGATGTCTGTGTCTAGGAATGTGGCCTGGAGAACGTTTGGCAAGTGGATAATGCTGATGACGTCTCCGTCTAGGGTCTGGCAAGTTACAATGTGAGGAGAACGGAGTGAGCGGAGGGACCCCTCCATCTTCATCCATCACTTTAATGCTGGTGGGAGCAGAGCTGGCGGCCAGGAGGCGGCCTTCCCTCGCTGGTTTCACTGTTGCCTTTGAGCCTGTGGTGACCTATCCCTTGATGAGCAATAACCCTGGAGCAAACTAAGGAAAGTCAGAGACTAGGGTCATGGAAAGGAGAGAGCAATAAAGCAGCTTTAAAGAGCCCCATAAACCGGGGTAATTGAATGTAGCAAGGGCTGTAGCTGGACAAGGGCAGTGTCTGCAGCCCACTTCTAGGGAAGCGGTCACAGAAGGGGGGCCACACCAGCCACGGAGGGGAGGCACAAGCTGCAGAGGGAACCCAGAGCTGGCAGGGATGGCCCCACAGATGGCCAGACAGGGCCATGGACTGGAGTGACTCCCGTGTTTCCATCAGGATGAGAGGAGTCTTGTGGGACACTGGTCCCCATTCCAGGCAGGCAAGCGAGTCTGGAGTCAGACCGGGGAAGCCTTGCACCCCCGTGAGTCCCAGGGGCTTACCAGCTGACGGTCCACACTGAGAGGGGTTATTTGGCACACCGGGTACGACGCCACTTGGGATGCTTTTGTCCCATGTCGCACTGCCGGGGTTTGAGTCCTGCTCCACACCTGACTCCTGCTTCCTGCTCATGTACAGCCTGGGAGGCACCAAGCGATGCCCCCAGTACTTGGGTCCCTGCCAATCATGTGGAAGACCCAGCCTGAGTTCCTCGGACTTCAGCCTGGCTCAACTCTGGCTGTTGTGAGCATCTGGGGAGTGAACCAGCAGGTGAGAGATCTCTGTCTCTCTCTGTCTCTGTGCCTGTCAAAGTGAATTTTAAAACAAAATAACAATTAGCTTATAAAGTGTTATAACTATGGGTCAGCATTGTGGCGCCCCAGGTTACGATGCTGTCTGGAATGCCGGCTTCTTGTGGGGGTGCCGGTTCGAGTCCCGGCTGCTCCACTTCTGATCCAGCTCCTTGCTAAAGTGCCTGGGAAAGCAGTGGAAGATGGCCCAAGTCCTTGAGTCCACATGGGAGACCTCATGGAGTTCCGAGCTCCTGACTTTGGCCTGGCCCAGCACTGCCCATTGTGGCCATTTGGGTTCTGAATCTGCAGAGGGAGGATGTCTCTTCCACCCGCCTCTGTCAATAAATAAATCTTGAAAAACAATTTCATAATGAAGTAAACTCTGTTGTAACAAAGATGCAGAATATCTGACATTCATCAGTTCCTAAGCATTTGCATGTTCTCTCTGCTCAGCACCAGTGACACTGAGGGGCGGACACTCAGTTCGGGGATGAGCTTCTGCACGCCTCTTCCCACGTCTGAGTGGTGATGGCACAGTGACAGTTTGACCTTGGAGATGGTGGGAGAATTCACACCACAGGCATCAGCAAACAACCCTACAAATCAGGGCTTGCTTTCTCATTTCATTGATTGTCCAAGATCGATCTGAGATAGGGATAAAGAAGATGCTAACAGAGTAGACTAAATTTGAAAGTGTGCTGTTGTTAAATGATAAACTACACGGAGAAGTAAAGACGTATTCTTCTGGTGCGTCGTATCAGATTCAGCGCAAGGAGTGGCGTTCCAGTCGCACCCTGTGTTTTAATCTCGTCTTACCTGTTGGCACACATGGCAGTACAACCGCTCTTGGTGGGGGGACCCGTCTCCCTCCTCAGCCTTGCTCCCTGCCTCCTTTGCTCCCTGCCCAGAGCTGCCTGAGCCGCAAGCCTGGGACACGTGCTCTGAGTCAGTGAGCTCCCAGGTGAGGTGGGTGCGGCTCAAAGGGGCCAGCCACACTGACCAATGTGCCAGGGTCAGGGTCAGGTGATCCTCAAACTCACCACAACCCCTAGCTGGAGTGCTGGCCCCCTGGTCTTCATGTGGCTGCCGCCACGCACCATTCAGGTCTCTGCCCTGAAGAAGGCAGGCCCCTTCCCAGCCATGGCTCTAACGCAGCCTCTGTCTTCGACCTCTGCATGGTGCAGGCTCGTCGCTCCAAGTCGGTTCATGGAGGGCTCCCCTCCGTGGGTTGGGTGCTCTGCTGCCCACTGTGATGACTTGCTAATGGCACGGGCTCGGTAGGTATTTGCTGACCTGGAGTGGTAAGGTGGTAGGAGTCCGAGTTCTGGGAGGAGTGACTGGGGACAAGGTGGGGAGGGGATGAGGGTGTGTGTAGCTCTACTCTGGTAAGTGAGCCCTCTACCCAACCTTCCAGCTTTCTTCATGGTCAAAAGTGCCACCCCTACTCCAACACTGCTCCCTCTGGGGCCAGCTCCCTGGGATGTGCAGATGAAACCAAGAGACCCAGCTAAGACTGTGAGCAAGGCGGGCAGGGTGCCAGCTCCCTAAGCTGTTTCTCTGGAATTCTGCACCAGCACAGGGCACAGGACCACAGCTCTCAGAGCCACTCCCTGGCAGGGCCTTGTGCCTCCCAAGTTTTCCTTCTGAAATCTCTGGCTAGTCCCGAAGTTCCTGTGTGACTGCTCTTAGCATCAAATCAACAGCTGCAGCTCTTTCTTTCTTTCTTTCTTTCTTTCTTTCTTTCTTTCTTTCTTTCGATTTATTTATTTGAAAGGCAGTTAGAGAGAGAGAAAGAGAGAGAGGAGAGAGATTTTCCATCTGCTGTTCACTCCCCAAATGGCTGCAACGGTTGTAGCTGCACCAGACTGAAGCCTGGAGCCAGGAGTTTTATCCAGGTCTCCCTCTTGGGTGCAGGGGCCATCTCCCACTGCCTTCCCAGGTGCATTAGTGGGGAACTGAATTAGAAGTGGAGCAGCTGGGACTCGAACCTTCTGGGACTCAGCAGAAGGTGGGGAGGGGGGTGGCACCAGGGGGCCCATCCATGGCAGCCGGTACCGCTGCCCCCAACACACAGCCGGGGTGGCCGTCTTCAGGAGAGGCCACAGGTGGACGTGGGGGCTTCGCGTGCAGGTATGTGTGAAGTAGCTCCTTTCTTTGTATGTCGGCTCCAACTAAGGAAAACAAGACCAAGGATCCCGAGCACGCCAAGCAGAAGGGCAGGCATTGGCAGGCATTTCTGCACTCCAGAAAGCGCCCGAACACTGCATTCATTAAGTAGTAATTCATCTGTGTCCCTATATTTTATTTATTGGAGGCCTCAGTAGCTATCAAGGAGAACTCCTTCTCAGAGCAGGAACTGACCAGCGAACAAGCGCCTCCCTCCAGCCCCCGACGCATGATAAATCGCGGGCACCAGGAAAGCAGGACACTTTAATTAGCGGTGACGTCCTTATCGGCAGTCAATGCTACACTCGCCATCTCGCGTCGCTCCTGAGCCCTGATTGGGAATCCCTGATCCGGCTTAGCCGCGGCCACTGCACGCACATGCGCACCTCCTCATTATTTTGTTGTGGCCGCTGCCCTTAAATTATTCAACACAGGCAACGCCGTCCGAGGGAGTCAGCGCAGCCGCCTCAACTCAGGAAAGAAAAAACGGGGCTCTGTCTGCTGCCGCACCAGCAAAATGAATGAATGAATGAATAAATAAATAAATAAATAAATAAAGGCTTTCCCTTTACACAAAACAAATAATTACGCTAGCCGGAGCCAGGCAGTAGACACAGAACTTGCTCTTGTTGGGGGTTGTGCTGCAGTTTCGGATCCTGGGGCGGGAAGGGGGCTCCTGGCGGGGCACCTCCGCCTGTGTGCGAGGGCCTGGTGACCCCAGCGGGAGATGCCACCTCCAGCAGTGAGCAGAGGACACACTCGGTTGTAGGGGGTGGGTTTGCGCCGACTTCCAAACAGCCCCCGTTCAGTTGCACCCCGGGCTCCCTGGAGCTGTCCTGGAGAACCCTAGTGAGCATCATCACGGCTTGTCTCAGCAGCGCCCCTTGGAAGAGACACGGACTCGAAGCAGCCGTGGGTCCCACCACCTGGCCTTTCCCCGGGCCAGCAGATGGGGCCAGAGGTGAGAGGTGGCCGTGGACAGCCTGTCCAGAAGGGGACTGGCCATCTGCACCTAGGGCAATGCAAGGAGCCAGTTCGAAATTCCGTCTCGCGGGGGGAGGTGGCCAGCTCTGTTTGGCTGTGAGGCTGCAAGGCCGTCGGATGTGGGCCTATCGGGCCACGTTCAAGCTGAAGTCCTGGAGCAGCAAAACTTAGGTAGGACGTGGGGGACGGAGGGCCCTCCAGGGAAAGCGGAGCTGCCCCGGGGAGGGCGTCCGTGTTCATAGCCCCTAGAGCGTGTGCTGACTGCGGAGTCCCCTTCCCCGAGCCAGATCGGGGCGGGGGGCTCTGCTTCTTGTGAATCCAGGAGGTCACCAGGGAAAAAAACCAAACCTTTTGGAGGGCGACAACTCTTGGGAACTCCTGCACAAGGCTTCCCTGCCCAGCAAAAAGCCCAGTCTGGACTTTGTAAGAGGAGATGCCATTTAGATGGATTGTTGCAAAGTTGGGAGGAGGTGGAGCTCGCGACAGAGGGGGCAGTTGCCATAGGAGACCGAGTGGACCATAAACTCTGCAGACAGCTCAAGGTTAGGCAAAAAGTTTTTTAAATTTTCCTTTTTAAAAAATATCTTCTGTCTTTGTCCTGAAACTTTCTATATTTTCATTCATTTCAAGAGTGTTCAGAGGCTGGCGCCGCAGCTCACTAGGCTAATCCTCCGCCTTGCGGTGCCGGCACAGCGGGTTCTAGTCCCAGTCGGGGCACCGGATTCTGTCCCGGTTGCTCCTCTTCCAGGCCAGCTCTCTGCTGTGGCCCGGGAGTGCAGTGAAGGATGGCCCAAGTGCTTGGGCCCTGCACCCCATGGGAGACTAGGAGAAGCACCTGGCTCCTGCCATTGGATCAGTGCAGTGTGCCGGCCGCCCGGCTGCGGCGGCCATTGGAGGGTGAACCAAGGGCAAAGGAAGACCTTTCTCTCTGTCTCTCTCTCTGTCCACTCTGCCTGTCAAAAAAAAAAAAAAAAAAAAGAGTGTTCAGAATTGCATGTTGAAGCATCCTGTAATGGAGTTTTTTAAAATCTTTGTCAGTTAGGGGTTGGCATTGTGGTGCAGCAGGCCAAGCCATAGGCTGTGACGCTGGCATCCCATATGAGCACTGGGCATTTCTACTTCCAATCCAGCTCCCTGCTAATGTGCCTGGGAAAGCAGCAGATGCTGGCCCAAGTCCTTCAGGAGTGCCACCCACGCGGGAGACCGGAATGGAATTCTAGGCTCTTGGCTTCAGCCTGGCCCTGCCATAGCTTTTGTGGCTATTTGGTGAGTGAACCAGCATTTGGGAGAACTCTCCCTCTCTCTTTGTCTCTCCCTCTCTATGTAACTCTACCTTACAAACAGATAAATAAATCTTTTTTTTAAAGATTTATTTTATTTATTTGAAAGGCAGAGTTACAGAGAGAGGTAGAGACAGAGAGAGAAGTCTTCTGTCCATTGGTTCACTCCCCAGATGGCTGCAATGGCAGGAACTGTTCCGATCCAAAGGCAGGAGCCAGGAGCTTCTTCGGGGTCTCCCACACGGGTGCAGGGCCCAAGGACTTGGGCCATCTTCTACTGCTTTCCCAGGCCACAGCAGAGAGCTGGATTGGAAGAGGAGCAGCCGGGACTCAATCCAGCGCCCATATGGGATGCTGGTGCTTCAGGCCAAGGCATTAACCTGCTGCGCCATAGTGCTGGCCCCCAGATAAATAAATGTTTCAAAAAGTCTTTGTCAGATAATCCCAACATCCATGTCACCTCAGTTTGCATCTGTCTCAGTTTGCCAGGACTGCCGTGACCAATGACCAGAAACTAGGTGACTTGGGACAACAGAGACTGAATCCCTGTGTGCTCTGGAGGCTAGAAGTGTGAGATCAAGACCTCTGTGGAGCTGGTTCCTTCTGGAGGCTACCGCGGGAGCAGCTGCCCTGCTCTTTCCTGTTGGCCTCTGGTTGCCATGGGCAGCTGTATTCCTGTAAGCGGAGCTGTCTATTCCAAGGGTTTTTCAATTTTTTTAAAAAAATTCTTTTTTCCTCTTTCTTATTGGTTGGGTTTTTCATTTTTAAAAGCTTTTTTCTTCATCCTTATCTGCCAAGGGTTTGTCCGTGATTTTGTCTTGCTCTGGGTACCAGCGTTTGCGCCTTGATCTCCGAGGATTAGGATTATGCTCAGGTCAGGTCCCCCTCAGAGTGCGGGCACATTTGCATTTCCAATGCAGGGAAGTTTGCTACCATCTTCTGCAGCATGTGCTTTGGAATTCCAGTCTGGAAACTCATCTTGAATAGAAGGGGTGTGTGTGTGTGTGTGTGTGTGTGTGTGATGTTTGTGCATGTGTATGCATGTGTGTGTGGTATGTGTCTATGTTTATGTGTGTAGGTGTGTGTATGCGCATGTGGGGAATATGTGGGTATGTGGTATGTGTGTGGATATGTTTATGTGCATGGTGTGTGTATGTGTGTGTATGTATATGTGTGCATGTGTATGTGTGTGGATGTCTGTATATGTTTATGTGTATAGTATGTGTATGTGTGTATGTATGTGAGTGTGTGGATGTGTGTATATGTTTGTGTGTGCAGTGTGTATATGTGAGAGTGTGTGGATGTATATGTGTGTGTATGTGTGTGATACATGTGTATGTGTGTGGATGTGTCTGTATATGTTTATGTGTATAGTATGTGTATGTGTGTATATGTTTATGTGTGCAGTGTGTATATGTGAGAGTGTGGATGTGTGTATATGTTTGTGTGTGCAGTGTGTATATGTGAGAGTGTGTGGATGTATATGTATGTGAGTGTGTGGATGTGTGTATATGTTTGTGTGTGCAGTGTATATATGTGAGAGTGTGTGGATGTATATGTATGTGAGTGTGTGGATGTGTGTATATGTTTGTGTGAGCAGTGTGTATATGTGAGAGTGTGTGGATGTATATGTATGTGAGTGTGTGGATGTGTGTATATGTTTGTGTGTGCAGTGTGTATATGTGAGAGTGTGTGGATGTATATGTGTGTGACTATGTGGATGTGTGTATGTTTGTGTGTGCAGTGTGTATATGTGAGAGTGTGTGGATGCATATGTGTGTGAGTGTGTGGATGTGTGTATATGTGTGAGCAGTGTGTATATGTGAGAGTGTGTGGATGTATGTGTATATGTGTGCATGTGTATGTGTGTGGATGTGTCTGTACATGTTTATGTGTATAATATGTGTATGTGTGTGGATGTGTGTATATGTTTGTGTGTGCAGTGTGTATATGTGAGAGTGTGTATGTGTGTATATGTTTGTGTGAGCAGTGTATATATGTGAGAGTGTGTGGATGTATATGTGTGTGTATGTGTGTGATACATGTGTATGTGTGTGGATGTGTCTGTACATGTTTATGTGTATAGTATGTGTATGTGTGTATAATATGTGTATGTGTGTGGATGTGTGTATATGTTTGTGTGTGCAGTGTGTATATGTGAGAGTGTGTATGTGTGTATGTATGTGAGTGTGTGGATGTGTGTATATGTTTGTGTGTGCAGTGTGTATATGTGAGAGTGTGTGGATGTATATATGTGAGTATGTGTATGTGTGTATGTTTGTGTGTGCAGTGTGTATACGTGAGAGTGTATATGTATGTGTATGTGTGTGATACATGTGTGTGTATGCATATGTGTGTATGTGTGTGTGTGTGTGTGTGTGTGTGTTCCCTCTCTCTGGAGTCACCGCCGTCTGACCAGCAGTCCTGCAGCCGCCTCCATGGAGCCCACCGAGTCACAGAGTGGCCGTGCCTCGTACTGGGGGCCCACAGGGCCATGGTGGGATGTGATCTGACACCAGCTCAGCTCCACGGATGCCCCCGTTCCGTGCTGCCACTCAGCAGATTGCCCTGGGCCGCTGTTGCCGTGTTTCGGTCTCTTCTCGTGACGGGGAAAGCCCTCCCCAGGCCACGCTCAGTGCTGGAACGCATGGCGTGGGGCGGGGGGCTCCGTGACCCCTGTCATGCAGGATTTCACGCCCCAGGCCTCGACATGCTTCCCAAAGGCAGTGAAGTCTTCAGAAATACTTTTACCCTTTCCTCCGCGGTTCCGGGGCGGAAGGAGGAGAGCGAGTGTGGACTCAGGACGCTGTTACGGGAAGTGGCCTCCTGCCTGCCCAGAGCTCGGAAGGGCAAGTGCAGCTCCACAGCGCACAGATGCCGTGGCATTCCAGTTATCTTAATTAACTCCTCACCAGGCGTTTGCTTGATAACTGTATTAAGCCTGGATCATAATAACAACCCTTTGGAAGCTTACTTACCAATACTTTAGGTGTTTCAATCAAAAAACTTAAATTGCAAAATTACATATTTCGGGTGTGTTTTAACTCGGGCAACAAAAGTGAAGAGGCAACACAGAATCTCTGAACATCGATGAACTTCCTGCTCCTATGCACAATTATAGTGTTTTCGAAAAATCACAAAAAAGAAGAGGCTGTGATATTTCCCCTCTTCACGGCAATCCTTCCCCTGGCTTCGACTCCAGAGCCAGGCAGGGTAACTGCTACCTGTTGTGATTGGTGTTCACTTTCAGCGTGGGTGATCAGCCAGAATGTGTGTGGACAAAAATAGCGATTTTGCCCACCCCCAATCCTCTTCCTTTTAGGTCCCCCACCACCGCTTCAGTTTGCCCGTAATTGTACCGTTCCCATAACAACAGCCCGATAACTGGATCTTGGTGCAGGGCTTCTAACAGGGTTGTCCGCAAAGCCGCTGGCAATGCCGTAAGACCCTGTGTAGCAGCATCTCACAAAAGAGACAGCTTTCGGGGGGAACGATTCTTGGCAGCTCCAAATCAAACTTGCAGCCGATTACGGCCGCTGCGGGTCTGCACCGAGGCACAGCGGCCCGTGTTTCTCCTGCGTTCCTCCCAGACGCTCAGCCTTAGCACTGTCATTCTCTCGTGGCCTGTCTGGGACACAGAAAAATTCACGCATGGAGAGAAAACACACAACAAAAGCCCTCTGTGTGGATTGCCCCACATCGCGGTCATGATCAGGGGACAGCATTCTCCTGAGGTCTTGCGGTTGCTGGCTGTTACGCGGCAGCTCCGGGAATCCAGACACCTTTATGCACATGTATCTTTCCCTCTTTATTTGTGCCGAGCCACTGTGTGATTTTTGGGGAGCAAATGTGTTGTTCAGGGAACGGGCGCTGGCTGGAGGGGAAGCTGCCTTTGTGGGGGCCTGCGGGGCGCCTGCACCTCAGGTCAGGGTCTCCCCACCTGCAGCTGTGTCGACTTGCTGCTCATAGCAAGACAGCCACTGCGCATAATCCCGCAGTGGAATGTCACGTTCTGTGGGAATTTAGGCCTGGGGCTGTGCAAGCTGAGACGATGGTGGCAGGGACAAGCAATCCTGCTCATCTTCAAACGCTGTCGCAGGGTCGGTTACCACTGCAGTATTGTACCTGAGCCACAGGTGTGATAGCCATGGAGGGAACTGTGAACACAGAGCCCCTTTTCCATAGAGCGGACAAGACTCCCCTCCAGCCTTGCCGAGGGCCAGGGTGCACAGGGCTGGAGGTGACCATGACCCCTGGGAGCAAGGTGACTCCAAGACCAGTGCCCCTCAGAAATGCATCATTTTGGATGAAAATTAAGTTTCTAAGCTGACCGGCTTCCGTGCTGATCATTACCACTTGCAGAAGCCACTGTCATTTTCCCGGCAATTGTTTATTTCACTAACACGTTGGCCGATCTCACCTGCGTTGCAGGACGCATGACTGACTGTGCAAAGTGTGCAGCACAGGCTGGTAGCAACGGTGTCGCCTGGGCTGGGGAGAGACTCAGGCCGCAGGGCTTGCCCAGGCATCCTGAGTCGGACTCTGGGTGTAACGGGTGACTGGGGCCTGTGGGAGTTCGGGAGGCACCGTTGTACCAGCTGCCCGGCAAGTCCTCGATTGCTCTGGTCTCTGCCTTTCCTTGGCCGGGAAGAGTCTTGTGGTCACCTCCTGCGAGCAATGCTTTGGGGTTTTAGTTTGAAAGCTCATCTTGAGTAAGTGTGTGTTTGTGTCTGTCCACATAGCTATGTGCATGCGTGTATGTACTCAGGCACATTCGTGTATACGTGTGTGCATGTGTTTCTGTTCCCCTGAGGCCTGCTATGTTCAGTTAAGAAGAATGTGAAGACTCCCAGGTAGATCTGCCTGGGTCCTGCCCCAGAACTGGCTGACAAATGAACCCATCTCTTGGAGCCTCAGTTTTTCGTCTGTTCGCTGGGCACAAGGATACCAACCACACTTAGTTGTGGTGAGAATAAAAGCACTGTCCAGAAGGCCTCTGGCCTGGTGCCTGGCACGTGGTGTGCATTTCATCAGCCGCCCAAGATTACTGTTGTCTCGAGTGTTTACAGAAGGCTCCGGGCATCATAATGACAGGCAACGAGGTAGCCAGCAAGGAGACAGCTGAGGTCACCAGCCCTCCCCATGACCCCGCCAACTCCACGCAAACCCTTCCCTGTTTTTGGCAGTGACTAAGGTAACCCCAAACCATTATTTCTACAAAACCACCACCCATACCAGCACTGGCTGAAAATGTCCAACATGGCTGCTGACCATGTCCCTGAGGTGACCCATAGCTAATTATAATAACATCTCCATGGCTGACACTCCTACTCCCAGCATGCACCTGACACCCAAAAGGTAAAAACTGGGAAGCATTCGAGCCCCGCCTCCTGCGAATCTTCTACTCCTTCTCTCTCTCTCTTTTTATTTATTTTTTTTTTACTTTATTTATTTATTTTTTTTTTGACAGGCAGAATGGACAGTGAGAGAGAGAGAGACAGAGAGAAAGGTCTTCCTTTTGCTGTTGGTTCACCCTCCAATGGCCGCCACGGCCGGCGCACCGCGCTGATCCGATGGCAGGAGCCAGGTGCTTCTCCTGGTCTCCCATGGGGTGCAGGGCCCAAGGACTTGGGCCATCCTCCACTGCACTCCCGGGCCACAGCAGAGAGCTGGGCTGGAAGAGGGGCAACCGGGACAGAATCCGGCACCCCGACCGGGACTAGAACCCGGTGTGCTGGCGCCGCAAGGTGGAGTATTAGCCTAGTGAGCCGCGGCGCCGGCTCCTTCTCTCTCTTGAGCTCACTGGGAAGGAATCCCCAGAGCTCGTGTGCAGCTCTCTCTATCGGGGCCTATAACTCCTGCCTCTCCAGTCTGTGGTTTCATTTTGCTAATAATAACCGCATTCCTCTGCTAACCTTCACTTAATCTCATCCCTGAATGCTTCCTGTGTCAGAGGCACGAGCCTGGAGCCGGCCGTTTGACCAAGAGAGCAGCCTTTGGTCTCATGAAGCTTGAGTACCCCTGGGGCAAGACATCCACAAGATACGAAGTCAGGAGTGAGCGGTCGGCAGGGCCTGCGCGCTCAACACTGTGTCTCAGGGGAGAAGGCAGGGCCCAGGGCACCTGCAGGAAGACCGGCCGGGGCGGGACACTAGAAGTACCTGCCTGTGGGGGTGGGGCACAGCTCTGCCCCTTCTCCAAGAGAGGCCCTGAGGGTTCCGCTTTGTTTTTTGCTTTTTTAAGGAGCTGAGATTTTTTTTTTTTTTGAGATTTGGTTTTTTTAAAAAAGATTTATGTATTTGTTGGAGAGGCAGAGTTACAGACAAGAGGGGGAGAGAGACAGAAAGATCTTCCATCCGCTGGTTCACTCCCCAGATGGTCACAATGGCCGGAGCTGGGCCAATCTGAAGCCAGGAGCCAGGAGCTGCTTCTGGGTCTCCCACGTGGGTACTGGAGCCCAAGGACTTGGGCCATCTTCCACTGCTTTCCCAGGTCACAGCAGAGACCTGGATCAGAAATGGAGCAGCCTGGTCTCACACCGGCATCCATATGGACTGCTGGTGCCACAGGTGGAGGCTTAACCTCTTTTGCCACGGCGCTAGCCCAGAGGTTAGATTTTTCGTCTTTGGGAAGCTCTGTCTTCCTTCTTATTTCACGTTAGAGTCTCAGCAGGCGTGGAGGATGGCTCGGAACTTTCTGGCTGCTGCTCAGAAGTCCCCTACAACTTCATCACAGATTTGGAAGGATGGAAGTTTCACAAATGAATTCAAGGAAGACTTCCTGGAGGTGGTGACCCAAGTATTGGTCCTCTACAAATAAAGAGGCAGAAGGAGACTCGGGCAGATCCATGCTACCCAGTTCTGGCAGAAACCTGGATGTAGATTTCCATGTGTGAATGATCTCTCGACTGAGACAAATTTAAGCCATCTGGGACCTTGGGTGACTGTTAGATGGGACTGGAGTGTTTTGGGTTTGTGAAGTTCAAGAGCAGCGTGTGCTGGCTTCTGACAGAGAGAGGAAGGCTCGGCGGATGGAGAAGTTTGTCCTCCTTGCTGCTCTTCCGGCTCTGGGCCGGCCCAGGGTGTTCAAACCGCAAGAACAAGGATGCTTGTCTGAAGACAAGACAGCAGCCGCCCCTCGCCCTTGGCAAGACGCAGCCGGAGCAAAGGACGCTTGGTGTCTGACAAGTCCAACGCCGAGCGTGTGTGCCCACTCGGCTCAGTCCAGCCCATGCCGGAGGAGGGTCTGCCTGTGCCAGGCCGGCAGCAGGGACAGCCGGCTCCAACCCTGCCCAGCGAGCCTGCAGGCAGTTTCAAAGTCCTGGCTGCAGGATGCTGGCTTGCCGGGCATCCGTTCTCCCTCCGGCTCAGCCAGTCCCGTGCTTCCTGAGCACCGGCTGTGTTCCCGGCACGGAGCTGAGTTCTGAGACTGGAGCGTGCTACCAAATCAGAGAAGCTGGCCGACTTGGTGGAGGCGGGCTGGATGCGATGTGAAGACCAAATCCCCCAGTACTTGACAAACAGGCTAGGATTTGCAACTGCCGAGCTCCATCGTGCAGCGTGAAAGCAACCATGCGCAGTCCGGAAAGAGCGAGCGTGGCAGAGTTCCTATAAAACTTTATTTACAAAACCGGGCAGCAGGCTGCATTTTGCCTGCCAGCTGTAGTCTGCCAACGGCTGTTCCAAATGATCGCATCTCAATACCGTAACACACAGGAACCAGAAGCAGGAGGAACCACTCGAGCCCAGCCATCCATCCATTCTCTGTAGGAACTGTCTCTACGCTGTCTCTGGTAAGTTGTGGGTCAACTTCTGCTCAGGCGTGGGAAATCTTACTGTGTGGATAGTACTCACGCGTGTGGAATCTTCTCACGTGTGGATAGTTCTCGTGGCTGGAAAGTCTCCACTGAGTGGAACTGGGTTGACTTCTAACTTCCATTCACGCTGTTTCCTCCCTGGGGCGGAAGCATGCCACCTTTCTCCCAGCAGCCGTCCCCCACAGGATACGGCTCCTACCCTACAGCCTCCCTGAGGCTCTCCCAGGGCTGTGCTGCATTATGTGTATTTTTCAACATTTTATTCAGCAAATCTTCAAGGATGCATTCGTTTGAAGAACTGGAGGGGTGGGTGTTGTGGGGCAGTGGTTAAGCCACTGCCAGGGACAGCTGCATCCCATATCTGAGTGCCTGAGCGCTGGCCCCTGCTCTGCCTCTGGTCCAGCTTCCTGATGTGGGCACCCTTGGAGGAAGCAGGTGATGGATCAAGTACTTGGGCCAAATCTGCGGGGAACCCAGATGAAGTTCTGGGCTCCTGGCTTCAGCCTGGCCCAGTCCTGGCTGTTTACAGGTATATGGGGAGTAAACCAACAAATTGAAGATATTCTCTCTCCTTCTCTCTCTCTCTCTCTCTCTCTCATCCACTCTACCTTTCAAACAAACAAATAAATTACAAAAAGAGAATTATATAGTGGACATCCATCTACATGCTAGATTCTGTTTACATTTTGTTATACTTGTTTTATTATGTATCCATTTATCCATGCCTACCACTGAAGCCCTGCAAAGGAAGTTGGAAGCATAATGTCATACACACACACACACACTTGCCATTACCCCAACAAGCGTAGCATTGTCAAGAGTTCTGCTTTTTCTAATTTGGAGATAAAGTTCATATGCAATGAAGCACATAAATCTTAAGTGTACATTGCCTAAGCTTTGACAAATGCACACTTCAAACGCCTATCAAAATTTAGAAAAATACTCTAACTTCCCAAACTTCTCTTATGCTCCTGCCAGATGCTTGCCTCTGTAACCTTTTAGAGGGAACAACTGTACTGATTCTTTCTGCTTGTTCTGTAATTTCATAAGAACGGAATTATACAGAATGAACCCTCCAGGGGCTGGTGCTGTGGCACAGTGGGTTAAAGCTCCAGCCTGCAGTGCAGGCATCCCATATGGGCGCCGGTTCCAGTCCCGGCTGCTCCTCTTCCAATCCAGCTCTCTGCTGTGGCCTGGGAAAGCAGCAGAAGATGGCTAAAGTCCTTGGGCCCCTGCACCCATGTGGGAGACCTAGAAGAAGCTCCTGGCTCCTGGCTTCGGATCAGCTCAGCTCTGGCTCTTGTAATCATTTGGGGAGTGAGCCAGCGGATAGAATACCTCTCTCTCTTTCTGTAACTCTCGTCTTTCAAATAAATAAATCTTTAAAAAAAAATGACCCTGCAGCAATCTTTCACACACCGGACATGTGAGGGTCACTCTTTCTGCGGCACACAGCAGCACGGCGTATGTCAGTATCTCACTTCTGTGTATTGTTGAGTAGTCTTCTGGTCAGCAAGAGTTTGTTCACCGCGTCACACTGATGACTCCTATAGAACTAGGAGTAAACTAAACACAAACCATGAAACACCAGGCCTAAACCAAACTATCTTTAGTTATATGAAGTGTACATGGTCTCTAGAAAGAGGTCAAACAAAAATGACCCAACTACTGGGACAAATGATATGTGGATCAACCTGCCTTCTCTCTTGTCTCCTATTGGTCGATCCTTCTGCCAAACCACATATCTTAAAAAAAATTTATTTGAAAGGCAGAGTGACAGGGAGAGGGAGAGGGAGAGGGAGAGGGAGAGGGAGAGGGAGAGAGAGAGAGAGGGAGAGGGAGAGAGAGAGAGAAGTCTTCCATGCACTGGTTCACTCCCCAAATGGCTGCAATAGTCAAGGCTAGGACAGGCTGAAGTCAGGAGCCAGGAGCTCCATCTGGGTCTCCCATGTGGGTGGCAGGGCCCATCCTCTGCTTCTTTCCCAGGTGCACTAGCAGGGAGCTGAATCAGAAGCAGAGCAGCCAGGACTTGAACTGGCACTCTGATATGGGATGCCAATGTTGAAAGCAGCAGCTTAACCCACTGTGTCACAACACCAGCCACTGTTCCACACATCTTGATTACTGTAACTATAGAGGTTTTTAAAAGATGTATTTATTTATTTGAAAGGCAGAATTAGAGAGATAGAGAGAGAGAGAGAGAGAGAGAGAGAGATGGAGAAACAGAGAGATCTGCAAGGGCCAGAGCAGAGCTGATCCAAAGCCAGGAGCTTTTTCCACGTCTCCCACACGGGTGCAGGGGCCCAAGGACTTGGGACATCTTCTGTTGCTTTCCAAGGTGCATTAGCAAGGATATGGATCAGAAGTTGGGCAGCTGGAACTCAAACTGGTGCCCATATGGGATACTGGAGCTGCAGATGGTGGCTTTACCCACTCTGCCACAGTGGCAGCCCCACTATAAAATCTTAAGATTGGATAAAGTGATTTCCCCAAATTTATTTCTCTTTTTAAAAAAATTGTTTTTAGGTGAACTCATTCCTTTCAACCTCAAATTAACTTTAAAACAATCCAATCTATTTATTTGAAAATTTGCCAGGATTTTGATGAGTTTAATTGTGTTTAAGCCTATATGAGTATATCAGTTTGAGGAGAATTAACATATTTACTATGTAGGTCTTCAAATCCATGAACATGGTATGTCTCTTTATTTGTATCTTCTTTCATTTTCTTTCATCAGTGTTTTACGTTTTTGCGGCCTATAAACCCAAGAACATATTTTTTGGGGGGAAGTTTTAAGTAATACTGTAATTCTAATGTCAGAGTGCTCTGCATGTTAATTTCTTATCTCAAGATCTTGCTAAACTGTTATCTGTTCTAATTAGTTCAGAGCATTGGTTTTTGTAAATTCCTTGGCGTTTTCTACATAGACAAGTATGTCTTTTCTATCTTCTTTATCTACATTTTTTTCTTTTTCCTTAGAACATGCACCAGTATGCTGAGTAGCAGTGGTGAGAGCAAGCATTCTTGCTTTGTTCCCGGTCTTAGGGGATGCATTCAATCTTCGTTTGCTAACTAAAATGTTAACTGTAAGGTTTCTGTAGACGATCTTGATCGGGTTGAGGATGCTGCCCTCTGGTTGGAGGTTTTAGCATGAACTGGTGTTGCTTTGGTCACAGGCTGTTTCTGTTGACGTGATCATGTGATTTGTCTTTTTAGTCTGTTAACACAGTGAATTGTAATGGTGGGTTTTTGGATAGTGTACTAGTCTTGCATCCCTACCTGGAATAAACCATTTAATCATGGCACACACTTCTTTTTCTTACACTGCTGAATTCTATTTTGTGAAGGGCTTTGTATCTTTATTCATGAGAGACACTGATCTGTAGCTTTCTTTCTGCACTATTGTGTCTGATTTTGGTGACATGGTAATACTGGATTCATAAAACATTTTGAGAAGCTTTCCTTCCTCTTCTGTTTTTACAGAAAATTTGGTACAATTGATGTCAACTCTTTCAAAGTTTGTGTGACTCTGGTGAAACTGTCTGGGGCCCCTAGTTTTGTTTCTGAGAGTTCTTAAATGAAAAAATCAATAATATTAGCAGTTTTAAGGTTGCCCTAATTATTTATCTCATGCTGTAGTTTATTCTTTTCAAGGTATGGCCAAATTTAGGGTGTGGAGCTGCTTGCGGTATTTCTATTATCCTTTGGAGTTCTACAGGGTCTGTAGTGGTACCTTCTAGTTCATCCCTGATGTTAAGGATTTATGTCTTCTGACTTTTCCTTTCGTGCTGGCTACAGGTTTGTCAATTTTATTGATCTTTTCAAAGAAGCAGCTTTTCGTCTCATTGATCGTTTTCTCTTGTATTTCATTATTCAATTTTATTTATCTCTGCCTTTGTCTTTACTATTTCCTTCCTTCCATTGCTTTGAGTTCCCTTTGTTCTTCTTTTTTCAGGTTCTTGGGGTAGGAACTGAGATTACTCACATGAGACTTTCTTTGCTGAAGTAAGTCTTTAATGCTATAAATTTCCCTCTCAGACCTGCTTTAGGTGTGCTCAATACATTTTGATGTATTGTAAGTTTTATTGGTTCAGTGTATTTTTAAATCTTCCTCTTTGACCCACGGATCATTTACAAATGTATTGCTTAATTTTTAAGTGCTTATAGATTTTTCTATGACTTTCTGTTATTGATTTCCAGTTTGATTCCATTGTGATCAGAGAACCAATGATGCCTGATTTCAGTTCTTTTCAATGCATTGGGTGGTCCAGGGTATTTTCTTCCTTGGTAAATGTTCTGTCTGTTTCTTTTCCTTCTTCTTTTCCTTTTTTTTTTTTAAAGATTTATTTATTTATTTATTTGAAAGTCAGAGTTACACAGAGAGAGGAGAGAGAGAGAGGTCTTCCATCTGCTGGTTCACTACCCAGATGGCTACAATGGCTGGAGCTGTGCTGATCTGAAGCCAGGAGCTTCTTCCAGGTCTCCCATGCCAATGCAGGGGCCCAAACACTTGGGCCATCTTCTACTGCTTTCCCAGGCCATATCAGAGAGCTGGATCAGAAGTGGAGCCGCTGGGTCTTGAACCAGTGCCCATATGGGATGCTAGCACTGCAGAGAGCGGCTTTACCAGCTATGCCACAGCACCGGCTCCTCTCCTCTCCTCTCCTCTCCTCTCCTCTCCTCTCCTCTCCTCTCCTCTCCTCTCCTCTTCTTTCTTTCTTTCTTTCTTTCTTTCTTTCTTTCTTTCTTAGATTTATTTATTTATTTGAGAGGCAGAATTACGAGGGCGGGGGCGGTCTTCCATCCACTGGTTCACTCCCCAAATGGCCACCATGGCCCAGCTTGGCCAATCCTAGCACCCATGTGGGAGGCCTGGATTGAGTTCCTGGCTTCCAGATTTGGCCTAGCTCAGCCGCTGCCATTGCAGACATTTGGGAGGAGCCAGTGGATAGGAGCTGTTTTTCTCTGCCTCTTAAATGAATAAATAAATAAAAATTTAAAATAGTCTAGATCCTTATTTATCAAAATGAATAGCTCTTATAAAGCAAGTTTTAGAATAATATGAAAAATATGATGCTATTTGTGCAAAAATTTTAAAATACATAAAATAATTCCATACATTATTTATGATTGTACATACATGTAGAAAAATATAAAACCAAGAATTTAATGAATTTACAGCAAATTTATGGTGGTATCTCTCTCCCAGGAAGGCAGAGAAATGATGGCATCAGTACAGGGAGTAAAGCTAACTTCATTTTCACTTGTATTACTTTATTTGTTTATCAGATTTCTGAGGACAGAAAAACTCTATGAATGAGTTGTTCCTTAATCTTTGTAATCAACAAGTACAAAAGAATCATGGAAACATTCATCAGTTTCTCAGCTGATACAAACAGTCTTTTCTCATGAGTTGTTTTTCCTAGTGCATCATGATTTTAAATAACATGTTCCATTGTTAAACCAGCCGAGTATTAACATACCACCAAACTGCCAATGAAGTTTTCAGGAAACAAGCCTGAGATCAGACTGGGATTGAGACATAGGCTGAAATGAAGTGTAGGGTCACTACTTCGTAATCAAAACTCTTCATGGTGGACCTAATGATTATTCCTTCCTCCATTCAAGAAATGCTAAATGAGTAACTCCTCAGGGCGACTATTTCCTATTCCCCAGGCTCTGGGGCCACTGTTGGCAACTTCCCTGAGCCGCGGAGCTCACTGTGTGGAGTGGAGAATTCCTAGCGACCAAATAGTCACACAGCAAAGCTGAACATGCACACATGAACAACAAAATAAATGAGGGTGCTTTGTTCAGCTTCATGACATGAGTGGAGAAAAGAGTTTTCTAGTCCGAGAGAGAAGAAAAGTCCTTCTGGTGGGGCGGGGGCTCAGCCTGGGGGTCAAGGAAATGTGACAAGAAGAAAAACCCGAAAGGATTGGGATGGATTAAAGGAAAGAAATGAGAACCTGAAATGGGCCAGAAAGGAAGGTTGGGCCCCCCGTGCCATTACAATGGGCTTGGCTTTCATTTTAAGAGCATGGGGAAGCCATCGAACGGTTCTAAGTGGTTGGACTGGTTGGCCTTTGGAGTGATGATTCCACCTGAAGTGGAGCAACTGGACTGGAAGGGGTCAGCGCAGGTGCAGCTAGAACCATCAGGAGGCTACTTTGGGTGAATGGAGGTAGCTTGGACTAATGTGCTGATGGTGGTGGTGGAGGTGGTGGTGGTGGTGATGGTGATGGTGGAGGTGGTGGTGGTAATGGTGATGTGATGGTGGAGGTGGTGTGATGGTGGAGGTGATGGTGATGGTGGAGGTGGAGGTGATGGTGATGGTGATGTGATGGTGGAGGTGATGGTGATGGTGATGGTGGAGGTGGAGGTGATGGTGATGGTGATGATGGAGGTGGTGGTGATGGTGATGGTGATGGTGGAGGTGGTGGTGATGGTGATGGTGATGTGATGGTGGAGGTGATGGTGATGATGGAGGTGATGGTGATGGTGATGTGATGGTGGAGGTGATGGTGATGGTGATGATGGAGGTGGTGGTGATGGTGATGGTGGAGGTGATGGTGGTGGTGGTGGTGATGGTGATGTGATAGTGGAGGTGGTGGTGATGGTGATGTGATGGTGGAGGTGATGGTGATGTGATGGTGATATGATGGTGGAGATGATGGTGATGTGATCGTGGAGGTGATGGTGATGGTGATGATGGAGGTGGTGGTGATGGTGATGGTGATGTGATGGTGGAGGTGATGGTGATGTGATGGTGGAGGTGGTGGTGATGGTGATGTGATGGTGGAGGTGATGGTGATGTGATGATGGAGGTGGTGGTGATGGTGATGTGATGGTGGAGGTGATGGTGATGTGATGGTGATATGATGGTGGAGATGATGGTGATGTGATGGTGATGGTGGAGGTGATGGTAATGGTGGAGGTGGAGGTGATGGTGGAGGTGGAGGTGATGGTGGAGGTGGTGGTGATGGTGGAGGTGATGGTGATGGTGGAGGTGGTGTGATGGTGGAGGTGATGGTGATGGTGGAGGTGATGGTGATGGTGGAGGTGGAGGTGATGGTGATGGTGATGTGATGGTGGAGGTGATGGTGATGGTGGAGGTGGAGGTGATGGTGGTGATGGTGATGTGATGGTGGAGGTGATGGTGATGTGATGGTGATATGATGGTGGAGGTGATGGTGATGTGATGGTGATGTGATCGTGGAGGTGATGGTGATGGTGATGATGGAGGTGGCGGTGATGGTGATGGTGATGTGATGGTGATGGTGATGGTCATGTGATGGTGGAGGTGATGGTGATGGTGGAGGTGGTGATGATGGTGATGGTGGAGGTGATGGTGGTGGTGGTGGTGGTGATGGTGACAGTGGAGGTGATGGTGATGGTCATGGTGATGTGATGGTGGAGGTGATGGTGATGGTGATGTGATGGTGGAGGTGATGGTGATGGTGGAGGTGGAGGTGATGGTGGAGGTGATGGTGATGGTGATGATGGAGGTGGTGGTGATGGTGATGGTGATGGTGATGTGATGGTGGAGGTGGTGGTGATGGTGATGTGATGGTGGAGGTGATGGTGATGTGATGGTGATGGTGATGTGATGGTGATATGATGGTGGAGGTGATGGTGACGTGATGGTGATGGTCATGTGATGGTGGAGGTGATGGTGATGTGATGGTGGAGGTGGTGGTGATGTTGATGGTGATGTGATGGTGGTGGTGGTGATGGTGATGGTGATGTGATGGTGGAGGTGGTGGTGATGGTGGAGGTGGAGGTGATGGTGATGGTGGAGGTGATGGTGATGGTGATGGTGGAGGTGGTGGTGATGGTGGAGGTGGTGGTGATGGTAGAGGTGATGGTGATGATGGAGGTGGAGGTGATGGTGATGGTGATGGTGGAGGTGGTGGTGATGGTGATGGTGATGTGATGGTGGTGGTGGTGGTGATGGTGATGGTGATGTGATGGTGGAGGTGGTGGTGATGGTGGAGGTGATGGTGATGGTGGAGGTGATGGTGGAGGTGGTGGTGATGGTGGTGGTGATGGTGACAGTGGAGGTGATGGTGATGGTGATGGTGGAGGTGGAGGTGATGGTGATGGTGATGTGATGGTGGAGGTGATGTGATGGTTGAGTTGGTGGTGACGGTGGAGGTGGTGGTGATGGTGGTGGTGATGGTGACAGTGGAGGTGATGGTGATGGTGATGGTGGAGGTGGAGGTGGAGGTGATGGTGATGTGATGGTGGAGGTGATGGTGATGGTGGAGGTGGAGGTGATGGTGGAGGTGATGGTGATGGTGATGGTGGAGGTGGAGGTGATGGTGATGTGATGGTGGAGGTGATGGTGATGGTGGAGGTGGAGGTGATGGTGGAGGTGATGGTGATGCTGATGGTGGAGGTGATGGTGATGTGATGGTGGAGGTGATGGTGATGGTGATGGTGGAGGTGGTGGTGATGGTGGAGGTGATGGTGATGGTGATGGTGGAGGTGGTGGTGATGGTGATGGTGGAGGTGGAAGTGATGGTGGAGGTGGTGGTGATGGTGGAGGTGGAGGTGATGGTGATGGTGGAGGTGATGGTGATGGTGATGGTGATGGTGGAGGTGGTGGTGATGTTGGAGGTGGAGGTGATGGTGATGGTGGAGGTGATGGTGATGGTGGAGATGATGGTGATGATGGAGGTGGAGGTGATGGTGATGGTGGAGGTGGAGGTGATGGTGATGGTGGAGGTGATGGTGATGGTGGAGGTGATGTGATGGTGGAGGTGATGTGATGGTGATGGTGGAGGTGGTGGTGATGGTGGTGGTGATGGTGACAGTGGAGGTGATGGTGATGGTGATGGTGATGGTGGAGGTGGAGGTGATGGTGATGGTGGAGGTGATGGTGATGGTGGAGGTGGTGGTGATGGTGGAGGTGATGGTGATGGTGGAGGTGGTGGTGATGGTGGAGGTGGTGGTGATGGTGGAGGTGGAGGTGATGGTGATGGTGGAGGTGGTAGTGATGGTGGAGGTGATGGTGATGGTGGAGGTGGTGGTGGTGGTGATGTGATGGTGGAGGTGATGGTGTGGTGGAGTTGGAGGTGATGGTGGAGGTGATGGTGGAGGTGATGGTGATGGTGATGGTGGAGGTGATGGTGGAGGTGGAGGTGGAGGTGATGGTGATGGTGGAGGTGGTGGTGATGGTGGTGGTGATGGTGGAGGTGGTGGTGATAATAGAATTGTTGGTGACAGAAGCAAATGGAAACCTACCCATTATTTAGGAAGCAAAATGAACAAGATTTAGTTATTCTTAAAAATGAAGTATGTGGAACAAGGATGCTTCAAGCTTATTTTGCAGAAAGTCTAGGAACCATCTCAGCTTGCTCTTGGTTGAGTGTCATGGGTGCATCTGCTAACCTTTCTCTATACTACAGTTTAACAACGTGCCTCAAATATTAACGTTCAGCCCTCCATGGTGACAACAACCATCTTGCGATGTTCTTGATTGCTATGGTGGGTTAAAAACTGCACAGTCTTTGCTAGTTCTGTTACCAAGGGATGAGGGTCTATGCCATTTTGCCTGCTAACCTGGGCTGGTCTATGACTGCTTTGGCTAATAACTCATGGGGGGAATGCTGTGCATCTCTTGTGAAGCGGGGTCAGAAGCCTTGCAGCGTCTGCCTAGGTTTCACAGAGCACTCTCTCTGGCAGCTCTGAGCCACCACGACAGAATCCAAGTTGTTTGTGAACACGTTTTAGGCGCCACATGTAGACGCTCTGGTCACTAGTCCTCACCTTCCAGCTGCACCCACCAAAGCCCCAGACTTCTGGAGAAGACTTCTTAGACCCCCCAGCTCCGTTCATCTGTGAGCTGAGAAACACTGTATGACCATGCCGGCAGAGGAATCACTCAGCTGAGCCCTGCCTAAACACCAGCCCCCACAACACAGAGTAAAAGTTGCTGTATAAGGTTGTTAAGTTTGAGGGTACTCTGTTAGGCGGCAATGACTGGAATGCCTGATTTTCCAGAAATAATCCTCTTCACTGTATTAGTCCATTTGCCATTGCTATAACAAAATACCCAAGGCTGGGTGCTTTCTAAAGAAGAGAGGTTGCTTAGCTCTCAGTTTTGGGGGCTGGAAGTCCAAGATCAGGTGGCTCGTCAATTCAGTCTCCAGTGAGGGTGCCCTTGGCTGCATCACACCTCAGTGGATGGCATGATAGGGGAGTACCTGTGAGACAGAGAAATCCCTGGGAGAGACAGGAAGTCAGAGAGAGAGAAGGAGGGTGGTAACAACCTTCCCACCTCTGAAAGGTCCCACCACCTCTTGGCATCACCACCTGAGGAAGACACTTCCAACACAAGGGTGTGTTCTGCCTTGTGACACAGAGCGTGTCAGCTCCTGGGTGGTGCAGACAGACACACCCAGCCCCATGATGAGGCTTCCTTCCCATCCATAGCATCTGGTCCCTGAGCCTGGGGAGTCAGGACTTGTGTAATGGATGCTGCTGCCGGCAGTCGGGTCCCCCAGGGCTGGAATGATGCATGGCCCAGTCACGGAGGGTATTTAAATTACTCAATTTGAACAGTCCTCCCCATAGAAAAGATTAAATCCCAGCTAACGGAAAGATGCATGAAACGTGGGGGGTGGGGTGGCGGGGGACACCTGTCAACAGTGCCATCTCTCATCAGACCTCGGTTCAGCAGAGCCATCGCTTCTTGGCGGCTGCTTGGAGAGAGATGGAGCCTGCGTGACTGCTGGGGTGTCCGCAACGAGGGAAGCAAATTGATGACTGCACCTGGTAACTCTTCAAAAGTCTGTGTGGTCCAGCTACGCTTTTCTGGTTAACGTGTCTGTTGTCGAATGGTATTTCTTCCTGGGATAAAAGCTCATTGAAACGATGGCTTCGTGGGAGCATATGCACAGACCTTACCCTCTGCCAATTTTATACTGGATTAAAGCATAAATGCATCAAGAACATGCCTTGACATAATTAAAAGCATTTCACCAAGAGGGAAACAAAGCTAAATGTGTCTGAATTTATCCAAAATCAGCAGATGGAGCTAAGGGAATTAGGACGGTTTATGTCACATCTACAAAAGAAAACGGAATCTGGCTTTTCAGGGCTATCCTCTCTCATTCGGGGCCAAGTGAGGTGCAGACTCCCCTCCGAATCAGCGCCCCGTCCGTGAGCATCCCGTGTGAAGTGAGGTTTGTCTGCAGGTCGTGGAGGGAGGCAGTCATTTAGCAAGGCTCTGCTCTTGCCTGAGCAAGGAGCCTCCAAGGCAGTTTTGATCCATTGATGAGCGCTGTCTAATCTGCTCCCCGAGGTACCGTTTCCCTAAATCTATTAGACTTTTACAGTCTTCCAGGATCTGCAGCCTGGAGTTGCTCCATCACACTGTATTAACTTGACAACCTAATGTACTGCTATCTTTTACTTTCATAGGAAGTACTAGGTTTGACCTTGAAACTCGGAGCACGCTTTATAATCCTCAGCCTGTCCTGGCGAAGAGGGCCCTCTAGGAAAAACGTCCTGGCCCCGGTCAGTGTCGCTAAGACCTTGAATGCAAAGTGCTGGACTGGTGGTGTAAGGGGGCAGGTGGGCCTGCAGGGGTCCTGGCAGCTCCGCCTGGGTCCCCAGGAGCAAATGGGATGGACGAGGCCCAGGTTCCATCAACAGCCTCGCTGCGTTGCAGTGAGCTCTCAGCGGGGGCCCGGCACTGTGCTGCACACGGATTACCCTCGTAGCCCTTGGCAGGTGGAAGTCACCTGAGCTCATGCATGATGGAACTGGGGCTCGGAGAGGTCAGGCGACTCACCTGGGGTCGCCCAACCAGCCAGTGGCAGAGCCTGGACCAAAGCCAGGTCTTTTAGACTCAGAAGCCAGAGCCTTTATGCCTGCTGCTCTGAGAGTTCCAAGTTCACTCCGTGTTCCCGGGAGGGGCAGCAGGCCTGGGCTCTGCTTGTCCCACCCTGGGCCTTTGAGTGACATCGCTCAGCTCCTCCCTCCACCTGCCGTGAGCCAATGGCTGGGCACTTCTACCCCAGCCCTTTCCTAGGCACATGGTCTCTCCGGGAGACAGGTGGCAGTGCAGCAGGGTTTCCTACCTGCTCTGGGGCAGCCCAGGAGCCCCCTCAGGAGTGGGAAACTGAAAGGGGCCCAGAGGGTGCCTCCTGGGTGCTGAGCCCACTGGGGGCCACTGTTGTTTCGCTGGGCCCTTTGGCTGCTACTCAGTCTCCCAGGGGATTTCTGAAAGTGCCCAACCTCAGCTGAGAGTAGCCATTTGGATGGCGAGCCGAGGTCCCTGGAGGCCAAGAAGAGGGTAGGCAGTCACCCAGCTGATGGAAGATGAGGACATCAGCTGGGGGAAGCCTTGTCGAGGCCCCCAGGGGGTGTGCCCAAATCTGCTTCCTCCTGCGAGTCATAAACGCTTTAATTATTGAAGAATGGTTCTTGCGTCTGGCCAATTTATCAGCCTCTGGCAAGAAGAAAGAGTCCACTGGTCATGAATCCTGCATGATTACCAATAAGAAAGACATAAAATGACACCTTGCTGAGGAATGCGTCTGGCTGGGCTCTGGCCAAGGCAGACCTGTGGCCAGACAGGCCCGGGTTCACTTGGATCACCGCAGGCGGGAGCTCCGCTCCTTCGAGGCAGCCTTCGTGGGCTCACCGTACACGGGCAAGGATTATGTGGCCACGAGCATCCTCCAGCGAAGGGCTCCCCTCCCTGCACCTCCTGTGTGTTCTGCCGGGGGGACCGGAAGCCAGGGTGCCTGGGTTCAAATCACAATACAAACAGTCCCTGAAAGCCTACCAAGTGCTGAATGGAGAAGCGGAATGGAATATTACTCACCCATGAGAAGAAGTGAAGCACATTACAAGGAGGAAACCCTGGGAACACTCTCGGCACATGAAGCAGGCGCACACCAGGCCGCACTCCGGCATGAGAGAGGTCTGGGACAGGCAGGAGCACAGAGACAGGGCCAGACTGGTGGTTGCTGGGGCACCGAGGAGCAGCTGCTGCAGGGTGAGGGGTCTCCCTCTGGGGAGATGAGAATGCTTGGCAACTGGACAGAGGTGGGGCTGGCTTTGCAAAAGGACTAAATGCCACCAAACAGCACTTGAAAATGGGGAGTTTTATGTTGTATGAGTTCACCCCAGTAATAAAAAAGGAAGAAAAGCAAAACCGAGTCACCGCGCTGTTACATGCACATCTTGGGGCATGCATTAGACCGGGGAGCGGCCAGCGCCCCCTAGGGCAGGCTGGTAATGGGCAAGGCCTGTGCTCCTGGGAAGTCCGCTCACAGCTGCGTCCACCACCTGCCCCCGCGCCTGCCTCCCTGAGTGCAGAGGCTTGGCCAAGTGTCCAGGAGCCCTCTGTCTGGGACTGAGAGAAAGACCAGGACATGGAGCGGGGCCCCGCCTCCTCTGAGGCGTGCTGCGTCCGTGCCGGTGCCGGTCGCCTCTCGAGTGTTTGTTACTGAGAAGAAGAAATTCGGATTTGTGTAAGCCACTGTGAAACAAGCCCAGAGAAGCAGTTGGCGGCAGAGTGTGCATGAGCCCTGAGAGACTTGCAGTATGGTGGGGGTGGAGCCAGAAATCATCACAGCAGTTCCACACGGTCAGGACAGCAGGTAGGGCACTAGCCTGGGAGCCTGCGCGCCCCCAGAAGGGACACCTGACCCGCACCAGGAGAAGGGGTCTTACAATCAGGGGGGGCTGGCTCGCAGTGCCTGGGGAGGGCTTAGGCAGGGGGAGGAGTGAGGCGGGGTAAGGCGGACAGAGGGCAGCAAGAGAAAGGCGTGGAGGGGGGGCTCGAGGTAGCCTCTGCAGGAGCCGTGTCACCTGTGCAGGAACCCCGTCACCCGGAGGGAACCCCGTCACCCGTGCAAGACACTTGCAACCGTTCCAGCTTTGCTGTAGTGCAATGGGGGTGATGTAAAACCTGCTTACCTCCACATCTACAGCCTTCCGACGGCCCTCTCTGCTGACCTCTGCCACACCAGGTTCACTCCGGTCCAAGAGGTGAGGGCAGAGGCCAGGGCTGCCGCGTCTCTGCATTCGTGCAAGGAGGGGAGGTGGGCTGCAGGGAGCGGCCGGGGACCCCAGGGTGGGGCAGACCAGGTAAGGAGGGGACGGGAGGGAGTGAGATGAACAGCTCCCAGGAGGGGGGGCTCGAGGAGCGAGGCATGCAAGGCAGGTTTTTGGAACAGTCCGGCCCCGGGGAAGGCCTTCACACAGTTGTCAGCCCCGACGCTCGCTGGAGTTCAGGGCTTGGGTCTTGGCTGCTTGTACTGTTGGCTGTTGGAGGCTGGATGCCCCGGCTTCATCTGGGCTACATTGAGGTACAGGCAGGGGACAGGCGGCAGGAGGCCGCTGGGCAGACGGAAGATCACATCGTGGACAATCTCTCGGGTCTGTCCTGTAGGCAGGTAGATCGCTTGAATTTTGGAAAAATTAGTCTCCCTAAGCCTCTTTGATAAATGCATGGATTCCAGAGATTTTAGGAGCAGAATAAACCTACCTTTCAATTCTTTATGCACAGACTTTCAGGATACTCTCAAATGAAGTAAAGATCATAATTTTACCTGTCCTATAGTTTTGTTATGGGTACCACATCAGGGGCACTTTAAAAGTTCAAGGACAGGAGAGTTAAAAGGTAACTTTATTTTGGCACCCAAAAAAAAAAAAAAAAAATGAGATCCTTGCATGCAAGGGGTCTTCAAAAGGTTCATGGAAAATGAGTGTTTTGAAACAAACTCAGCATGGACTTCAAAATGCTTTCGCACCCAAATAGACATCTTCTAATTCCACTTCCCCTGAGCTTTAGAAAAAATGAAACTCGCTGAAAATCACACATGGGAAGAGACCTAACCAGTCCCCGGCCCTACAGTGACGCTTTCGGAGTCGGGAACTTCCTTTTCCTGCCAAGCCCATCTCCACGTGCCCTTCCTCTGGGGCTGGGCCTTTCTCCAGAGCCTGGCTTTGCACCCCAGCACCACAAGGGTGTGAGCCGTGTGGGTAAGGCACGGCCTGTTTGGGTAGGAGGCTCTGCCACAAGGGCATAAAATGAGCCAGTGTTTGGAAGGCAGGCCTCTCTCTCTCTCTCCCTCTTTTTTTTTTTTTTTGACAGGCAGAGTGGACAGTGAGAGAGAGAGACAGAGAGAAAGGTCTTCCTTTGCCGCTGGTTCACCCTCCAATGGCTGCCGTGGCTGGCATGCTGCGGCCGGCGCACCGCGCTGATCCGATGGCAGGAGCCAGGTGCTTCTCCTGGTCTCCCATGGGGTGCAGGGCCCAAGCACTTGGGCCATCCTCCACTGCACTCCCTGGCCACAGCAGAGAGCTGGCCTGGAAGAGGGGCAACCGGGACAGAATCCGGTGCCCCGACTGGGACTAGAACCTGGTGTGCTTGCGCCGCAGGTGGAGGATTAGCCTAGTGAGCCGCGGCACCGGCCATCTCTTTGTTTATCCTTCATGTTTCAGAGTGGATGCCTGCGTATTTACTCTGTGTGCCCTGCACCGATCTTCACCATAGCTTATCATGTGCGTACTTGGATTCTCTCCTTTTTATCCATGTGGTGAATTGCCCAGAGTCCCACAGCTAGGAACGGCGGATCCCGGGCTGGAACCCATGCTGAACTTTTAGACTGTAAGACGCGCTGCTCTGGGACGCTCTGCACATCCCGCCTGGGAAGTGAATATCGAAGCACATTACGCACAGCCATAAACTCAACCTTGAAGAGCCAGATGATTAGATTCGATAGAGTTAGCATCCAAAAAAAAAAAAAAAAAAAAAAAAAAGAGGTATTTATATGTTCACCGCCACTCTCATAACCCATTTCGTTCAGATAAATTAACTGTGCTTAGCTACGCAGAGAGGCTGGGAGCTACCCCGAGTCAGTCGGCGCCCGCACGCGCTGTTTCTCTCGCAGGGTTGTTCCTGGAGGGGTTTTCTGCAGCCCAATGACACTGAGTGTGACCACGGCAGAGCATCAACAAGATTGAAGGGAGAGCATCTGCGCTTCGCGAGGCTGCACGAACGCGAGACAAGCAAGCTGTGCGTGGCTCCAAATGCTTGCTGACTTTTGCTGCAGACGTGCTTGACGGCCATCTGGGCTGGGCCTTGGGGAGCAGACCCTGATGTCCCCACGACGAGGCCCTTGGGTGGCCAGGGCAGGAAGACATATGTGTGGCTCAGTAGTGTCAGTGTCACTTGGACGCCGTCCTGTTTTTTCTTTTTATTGGAGTTAGGGAGTCATCCGTCACCCTCCCTGCTGGCTGTGGGAGGACTCCAAGTGTGCACTCCTGTTTTATTTTATTAACAAGCTTCAGATCCCAAACAGGGCGCTGAACTTCAAAGCTGGCCAAGATCAGATCCTCAAAAGCGTAGAGCAGGCCCCGTCGAGATGCTCACATGCCTAAAGCTGGTTGGTCCCAAAAAGTCTCATTTCGTGGGGGCAAAAAAAAAAACTTAATTAGCAGTGAATGAAGCAACTCTCAGAACATATGGTTTCAAGTTTTGCCAAGCTGGAAGGCCAGTTTATTACCTTATTATTATTGTTGTTGATCATCTTTACTGGAAAGATGCACGGAGCCACTTGGCAAGTCCCTTTCCTGAGGACACAGCAGCTGGGCGTGTCTGAAGAGTGGCCGCAGACCAGAGGCCCAGGCACACGCCAGGCAGCAAAGGCGTCTCTGTCCTGTATTGACATTAAAGTGTGCTCCGTAATGGCTTTATTTCCTCCGAACAAAGAAACAGCACTTGCTTTTGTTTGGAAAGCCCGCTTTGATGCCTCAGAAAATAATTTACTTTTCTGATTCCGAATTTGTTCTTTTCCTCCAGCAACTGCGTTCTGCCAGCTCCTGAGCCAATATTTGGAAGGCAGGTTTCTCTTTGTTGATCCTTCCACGTTCCCAAGCGGATGTCATGGCTGAAGGAGATGCAATCTGGGAAAAGTCCTGTTTTGCAGGAGCCAAGGAAACCAAGGTTTTAAACTCCTTCGCGTGCATTTGCTTTGGAATCTGGCAATTGCTTTCTTTTAAGAGGCAGAGACAGAGACAGAGACAGAGACAGAGACAGAGACAGACACGCAGAGCTTTCGCTCTGCTGGTTCGCTCCCCAAATGCGCCACAACCTCTGGGGCTTGTCCAGGTTGAAGCCAGAAGCCAGGAGCTCGATCCAGGCTTCCTACGTGGGTGGCAGGGACTCAGTTACTTGAGCCAACAGCATTGCCTCCCCCCATGGCTGTGCCTTAAACAGGAAGCTGGGATAAGGAGCTGGAGCGGGGCACGGATCCCTGTGTCTCCAACATGGATGTGGGTTTCTTGGCTGCTAGGTCACATGCCCACTCCTGCTTCGACTGCATTAAAACCCATTTCCCTCCAGGGTGTGGTCCCTCTCCAACTTCACTGTCAGCGAACTTTGTGGCATTGGGCGTGATGACAGCCGCTCCACCTGCTGACAAATGGTGTCTGAGAATTTCCCTCACAGGCTACCAGGGGCTCTTGGAAGGGGACAGAATAGCATTGCTGTTTTGACACAGATGGGGGCTGAGGACACACAGCAGCCCACCCAGACATGATGGGCTGCTTTAGGGTGGCCAAGTGGACCGAGGCCTTTCTGAACGTCCCTTTCACTTTGTCAACATATGGGTGACCCCTGTGTCCTCCAACCGGTAAAGACCAGTCATCTTTCCCAAGTCCTAATAGTTCCTGCCATTTTATAAATGACCAAATCGAAGCACATTAGTGCTCTCCGGGGGCTAACTCTTTCTGTACAATGGGCCTTCCTGCACAACCTTAATGCACTTCCTCTCGCGGGGGCACCAGCTGGCTGCCCCTGCCTGCGCCCACAGCCGTGACTGCTGAGTATTTCCTCCGTGGCTCTGCCTCTGCTGCAGCCTGCCCCTGAACGCTGTGACACCCTCTCCCTTAAAGGCGCCTCCAGCAATGACCTATCACACGCCACTTAAGGATGACGACTCGACCGAAATCGGCCCCGTGAGCGGGTCTTCGAAAGTTTGTGCAGAATGTGGATCGCTTCAACAGGAGGCTCTGCTTCCGTACAATCTCCCAGCTCCATCGCAGCCAGCGCCAGGGGAGAAAATGTGAAGCTAGAGAATCGAAGTTGGCTTCTTCAAAAGGCACTCATGTCTCAGAATAGCACTCCCTGTTTTGTTTTGGACATCGGCTGCATTTTTGTGTTCCTGCTCTGAAGTTTGGTTCCTCCTGGGCACTGGGCAGGACCCTGCAGCTCAGCCCCGTGCGGGAAGATGCCCACCTGGCCCTCGAGGACACAGAGCCTTGTGAAGGATTCACTCGTTCACACACTCACTCATTCAGTATCTGTTTATTCAAGGCCTACCAGTGCCTGGCATTGTTCTAGGGTGGCTACACAGGGAACACACAAGCAAAAGTCATTCCGGTGGGAGACACACAGTCATCAAACCATCTGTGATTATAAAATGTGACATGTACAGTGCAGAGAGCTTTCTGTACAGTCTTTCTGGGGTTCTATATCCAGCTAAACTGTCCAGCAGTTGTAAAGACAAAATAGAGACATTATTATATGTGCCACCCATGGGGGTATACTACTGATGGATGCTCATGATAGAGTCAACAAAGAACAAAGGTGTAAAAGATGAGAACAAGGGACAGCATAAAAACCACAAAATACGTGGACAAGTGCAATGAACTATGGCACTGGAATTTTAAAATTATATTTGAAAAAATGACTTTTGGGGGGGTGCTGGTGCTATGGCATTGTTGGCTAAGCCTCTGCCTGCAGTGCCAGCATCCCATGTGAGCGCTGGTTTGTGTCCCAGCTGCTTCTCTTCCAATCTAGCTCTCCACTTATGGATTGGGAGAGTAGTGGAGGATGGCCCAAGTGCTTGGGCCCCTACACCTACATGGGAGACCCTGGTTCCCGGCTTTGGATCAGCCCAGCTCTGGCCATTGTGGCCATTTGGGGAGTGAACAAGCAAAGAGAAGACCTTTTTCTCTGTCTCTCCTTCTCTTTGTCTGTAACTCTGCCTTTCAAATAAATAAATAAAAATATTTATAAAAAAAATGACCTTTGTGGGCCGGCGCCGCGGCTCAATAGGCTAATCCTCCGCCTTGTGGCGCTGGCACACCGGGTTCTAGTCCCAGTCGGGGCGCTGGATTCTGTCCCGGTTGCCCCTCTTCCAGGCCAGCTCTCTGCTGTGGCCCGGGAGTGCAGTGGAGGATGGCCCAAGTGCTTGGGCTCTGCACCCGCATGGGAGACCAGTAGAAGCGCCTGGCTCCTGCCTTCGGATCAGTGCGGTGTGCCGGCCGCAGCGGCCATTGGAGGGTGAACCAACGGCAAAAGGGAGACCTTTCTCTCTGTCTCTCTCTCTCTCACTGTCCACTCTGCCTGTCAAAAAAAAATGACCTTTGTGTTTTAACAGTGAAAACAACCTAAAATCAACAAAAATGGTTAAATTGAAAACCAAGGAGAAAACATTTTTAAATATCTTTTTCATCACAGTAAATGAGTAAACAAAGCAAATGAGATGGACTTTTAAAAAGATGTATTTATTTATTTGAAAGGCAGGGAGAAAGGAAGACATACATAGAGAGATTGCCCATCTGCTGTTCACTTCCTCAGACGCTTGCTAATAGCTGGAGCCAGGCCAGGCCGCAGTCAGGAGTGTGGAACTTCATGCAGGTCTCCCGTGTAGGTGGAAAGGGCCCAAGCACTTGGTCCGTTAGCTGCTGCTTTTTCAGGCACATTAGCAGGGAGTTGGATTGGAAGTGGAGCAGCTGGGATTCAAGCTGGTGCCCATATGGGATGCTGGCATTGCAGGCTGCAGCTTAACCCACCGCACCACAACGCTGGCCCCTAGGAGATGGACTTTTAAAGGGGCTAGAAAAGGTACAAATGAAGAATCATAGGAACAGAAAGGAATAAATAAACATAGATACTTGAAACTTTTTAAAAATTCAAAGGAAAAAATGGATAAATTTGGCTAGAACAACAAAAACCTCTGTACAACAAAAGACAAAGTGAAAACATGCCTTAGTAAAATTGATTAGAAGAAACATGAAAAGAACCCAATAGGAAAATAGCCAAAAATGAACAGATAATTTGTGGATAGGGCAATCTGTTCAGCAAATGAATACATGGAAAAAGTGTCCAAGCTGGGGCCAGCATGGTAGTGCCGCAGACTAAGCCGGGGCTGGTGATGCCAGCAGACCATATGGGAGCGCTGATGTCTTCCTGGCTGCTCTGCTTCCCATCCAGCTCCCTGCTGACAGGCCTGGGAAGACAGTGGGAGAGGGCGCAAGCGCTCGGGCCCCTGCTACCCATGTGGGAGACCATATGGAGTTCTGGGCTCCTGGCTTCAGCTTGGCCCAGCCTTGGCTGCTGCAGTCATTAGGGGCGTGAACCAGCAGGTGGAAGATCTCTGTCTCTGTCTCTGCCTCTAATTCTGCCTTTCAAATAGATAGATTTTTTTTTAAATGAAAAAGAAAGACTGCCCAAGCCCATGAGGAATGAGGCAAAGGCAGATCAAAGCAACCAGACGCTGTGTCCCGCCTGTCCTCTCAGACCCAAAATGCAGAAGCCCGAGAAAGAGCAGCAGGAGAGGAGAGAGGCAGGCATGGTCAAACCTCCCACGCCCTGCAGTGTCCGGTGAAGCTGGACGCCTATCAGGGTCCCGAGCTGCCGGGCGCCTGGCAGGGTCGGTGAAGCTGGACGCCCTGCAGGGTCGGTGAAGCTGGACGCCCGGCTGGACGCCCGGCAGGGTCCCGTGAAGCTGGGTATGAGCAGGAGCTCCGGCCCCTCCTCCCAGCTGTGCTTCCAGCGCTTTCCCCACATCATGGCGCTTTCCCTCACACCGGCCAGTTCTCCATCTCTCCAGACCCCCGCTGCATGGCCCAGTGCTCAGCTTGAGTCTGACAGGTACTGGAGGGAGCACAGCCCCCGAGGTGGAGGGCAAGGAGTGGGGTGGGCGCCGAGCAGCTGGTCCTCTCCTGCTGCCCCATGGGTTCCCAGCATCTCAGTGTATCCGTCATCTCAGAGGCTGTCGGAACCCTTTCCCTTAGGGTTTCTTTCTTTTCTTTCTTTCTTTTTTTTTTTTTTTTGATAGGCAGAGTGGACAGTGTGAGAGAGACAGAGAGAAAGGTCTTCCTTTGTCGTTGGTTCACCCTCCAATGGCTGCTGCGGCTGGCACGCTGTGCTGATCCAAAGGCAGGAGCCAGGTGCTTCTCCTGGTCTCCCATGGGGTGCAGGGCCCAAGCATTTGGGCCATCCTCCACTGCACTCCCTGGCCACAGCAGAGAGCTGGCCTGGAAGAGGGGCAACCGGGACAGAATCCGGCGCCCCGACTGGGACTAGAACCCGGTGTGCCAGCGCCGCAAGGCGGAGGATTAGCCTAGTGAGCCGCGGCGCCGGCCTCCCTTAGGGTTTCTAAGGAGGTCCTGCTGCACAGGCAGGGGTGAAAGATTACATCACGGACCACATGATGGACTTCTGTTCCTGCTCCTCTCCCCTCCTTGGAGGCCGATGGCAGAGGAGGCTGCCAGTTTGGACCCTCCTACTCATCAAGCTCTCTGGGGTCAGTGGAGAGCTACTCAGTGTAAACTGAGCTATGGTTGCAAGGGGCTTGCTGCTGATGGTGAAAGGTGTTCCTCTGGACTTCGTCCCTCAGGCAATTGCAAGGGTGTTCAGGCTGCGAGTCGGGAACCGAGGTGAAGAGCAGATTCAGAGTCTCACTGGATCACAAGTTGTCTCCTTCAGGCTCGGCCACGCTGAGCAGGCAGCGCGCATCCTCGGTATCACCGCCTGGTTTCACATGGTTCTGGAGCTTCAGCTCTCGAATCCGCCTTCCAAGCGACAAGAAGAGGGGAACGGAGGAGAAGCAGAGGGCACAGTCTCGTCTGTCCCCTTTTAAGGGAATCTTCTTGTGTAGGAAGCTCCTGCTTATGCAGTAACGGTCAGAGTATAGACATGGCCACACCCGGAGCGAGAAAAGTAGAAATGGTAGCCTTGTAAGTGCACATGCCACTCTGGATAAGGAAGGGAGAGGGTGTTCAGGATGCAGCAAGAATCCTTTGTGTCGGCCGGCGCCGCGGCTCACTAGGCTAATCCTCCGCCTAGCGGTGCCGGCACACCGGGTTCTAGTCCCGGTAGGGGCTCCGGATTCTGTCCCGGTTGCCCCTCTTCCAGGCCAGCCCTCTGCTGTGGCCAGGGAGTGCAGTGGAGGATGGCCCAGGTGCTTGGGCCCTGCACCCCATGGGAGACCAGGAAAAGCACCTGGCTCCTGGCTCCTGCCATCGGATCAGCGCGGTGCAACGGCCGCAGCGCGCCAACCGCGGCGGCCATTGGAGGGTGAACCAAGGGCAAAGGAAGACCTTTCTCTCTGTCTCTCTCTCTCTCACTGTCCACTCTGCCTGCAAAAAAAAAAAAAAAAAAAAAAAAAAAAAAAAAAAAAAAGAATCCTTTGTGTTTCCACTTAAAGGTCTGTGTTTAGGAGAAGGCTGAATAGATGGCAGTGTTTCCATCTGCTCAATGGAGTGCTGCGTGGTGGTTAACATGAGAGGAATGGAGCCACATAAATCCACACGCAGCATCCTCCGAACAAAATCTCTTGCCTGAAAAAGCAAGTTGCAGAATGGCTTGAACTAAGCCATCTCATTTGTGTAAAATCCTGTAGAACAATAGAACGGATCTCTTATGGCTACATAAACTGTATATGTTGGGGAGACCAGAAACACTAAGAGCAGGATGGTGTCACCTCCAGGAAGGCAGGTAAGATGGGATCAGAGAGACCCACAGAGGTTTCTTCACAAAGGAAAGAAGGAGATTTGGAGGAAATGGAAAAGTACTGAGCCGTGGTAAGGTGACACTGTGCGTATACGCTTCGCAACTCCTTGTTCTCCACACACTTCTGTGTGCTTAGCATCTTTCGTCTTCCACAGCTATTTATTTCCATTTAAAAAGCAGAGAGGGGGCCATCATTGTAGCATAGTGGGCAAAGCCACCACTTGCGATGCAGGCATCCCAGCTGTGGGTGCTGGTTTGAGTCCCGGCTGCTCCACTTCTGATCCAGCTGCCTGCTAACAGCCTGGGAAAAGCAGCGGAAATAGCCCAACTGTTTGGGCTCTTGCCACCCACGTGGGAGACCTGGAAGAAGCTCCTGGCTTCAGCACGGCCCAGCCCTGGATGTTGTGACTTTCTGGGGTGTGAACCAGTGAATGGAAGATCTCTCTCTCTCTCTAACTTTGATTTTCAAATTAAAAAAATCTTTAAAAAAAAGGCAGAGAGATCTTCCAACCACTGCTCCAGTCTTTAAATGCCCACAACAGCTGGGGCTGGCCCAGTCAAAGCCAGGAGCCCAGAACTCCATCCAGGTCTCCAACGGGGTTGACAGGGACCCACATCCTTGATCTGCTGCCTCCCAGGGTGCGCGTAAGCAGGAAGCTGGGTGGGAAAGAGACTGGGGACTTGAACACAGGCACCTTGATATAGGAGGAGGCATCCCAAGTGGCATCTTCACCATGGTGCCAAACACCCACTCCACCTGACATCTTTCATAGCCTGTGAGCTAAAGATCGTGGGAAGGCACAACTTCGTGAGGTGTAGCTCACATAGAGGGAGTCACCGGATCTCAAGGGTGCAGCTCGGTGACCATTCGGAAAGCGACTACATCCACCGCAGGGTACGGAATCCAGCATCCCAGAAACTTCCTCTCCGGGAGAGGCCCAGCAGAGATACCCGCTATTGCGACTGCTGTCGCCACCGATGGAGTCTGTGTTCCTGGTGCCGCAGAAAAGACACGAGCTCCGCCTTCACGCTCAGAAGAGCTGGGTCCTGCAGAGAAGGCAGGGCGGGAGGTCTGAGCGTGGGGCGCTTTTCAGACTCCTCTGTAGCCGTGCTGTCTGGGGAGCTGGCGTCCTGCCGACAGCCGTAGGTGGATGTGCCGTTGTTCCCCATGTCCCTCCTGGACCTCAGCTTCTTGCTTCCCTCCCTCGCTGGGTGTCAGCTTTAAATAAAGTAACAAACCAAGCGTCAGGGGCTGCCGGAGAGGCTCTGGAGATGCTCCCATCCGCGCTCGCAGACAGCTCACCAGGGGTGTTAAAATAATTAAAGCCAAAGAGGAAGCTGCAGGTGTTATTTTTAGACACGTGTCCCAGGTTCGCCTGTAGCAGGTGCCCTTTGTTTCTGTCCCTCGTTCGCTGCCGCTGTCTTTCTCCCCCTGAAAAAGAACAAAGATACCCTTCAATTGTATGACACAGCTAATTAAAAAGTATTTTTAAGTTGGTCTCATTCCATAAAGGCTTTTTGGTGGGATGACCCAATGTTTGCTTGCTTGTTTGTTTTAACAGACTGCTTTTGAATGAAGAACAGTTTTCCGTTCACAGCGAACGGGTGCAGAAGATACCGAGATTTCCCAGGTATCCCCTGGCCGCCCACAGTCCACGTTGTCAACACTCTCGCCCCATCAGAAAGGGGCATTTGTGACAACCGATGGACTTCTATTGACACGTGATCATGACCCAAGTCCATGCTGTGAGTTAGGATCCCCTGCTGGTGTGGTGTGTTCTGCACACGTGTTTTAACACAAGGGAGCCACCATTGCTGGATCACACAAAGTGGCTTCATTGCCCTAAAATCCTCCATGGCTCCTATAACGGTGCTTTACTACTGTTATCACCAAATTGTGAGATACATGATTGCACGCGGTGAAGACGACAGCCACAGCTTGGTGAGGTCTCTGAGCTGCACTGGAGGATGCAGACGTTTGAAAATATCCCAACGGGGTGGGCATTGTGGTGCAGTGGGTTAAGCTGCACTTGGGATGTCCCTACACATGCTGGAGCGCCTGGGATTGAGTTCCACTTCCACTTCAGGTCAGCTTCCTGGGCACCTGGGAAAGCAGTGGGTGACGGCTCGAGTACTCTGGCCCTGCCACCCACTTGGGAGACGCAGATAGAGTTCCTGGCTCCTGGCTTTGGCCTGGTTCATCTCCAGGGAGTAAATTAGCAGATGGAATCCCTCTCTCTCTCTCCCTCTTTCTCCTTCCTACCCCCTATGCTTTGCCTTTCAAAGGAATAAAAATAAATACATTTTTAAAAACTTTATTTCTGGACATGTGATCTGTTTCTTGTGTGCAGAGGGATGGTGGCTATGCCCCAACTACCTGTCCCGTGAGTGGTGCATGACAGGCGACCGGTCATCTTCTGGCCAAAAGCTCACAGTTTCTTGCACTCCCTTTGCAAAATGAAGGGACTGATGAATGCTGATCCATACTGCCAAAAGAAAAAAAAAAGTGAGCTGGTGTGAAGAACACACACACACACACACACACACAGCACGGAGCCCGGTGAATTCCACTTCAAAAGACCCATCTTTCATTTCCACGTTGTCCTGCTGCTGTAGCCGCAGTGGTGGGGGCGTTCCCCAGTGCCAGGGACTCCATCAGTGGTGGGCAAGACAGATGACCAAGAATGACTGTCGGCCTTTGGCGCCAGACCCCTTTGCCCACACACTGCCAGCCTGTTCCCGGCTTGGCCAAGGAAGCTCTTCCCTATGGCCCTCTTTGTGCCTGGACAAGAGGACATCACAAATCCTCCAGAACCCCCGAAATGTCTCAGGAAAGAGCACAACGGTTGTGTCTGTGAGTGGGACCCACGGGCTCACACATTGAGCGAGAGACGCCGGCCAGGTCTGCGGCTGGGGCGAAGCTGGCTCGCTGTCTGTGTGGGGGTGTCATGGAGCTCATCTCAGCCTCTGCTGAGATGCGGTGGGGTTCACTCCAGGATCGCCTGTGCTGTGAGCCGCCTTCCACTGGGGAAGGAGAAAGAATCACGGCTCCGGCGCAGGGAAGGATGGGAAGGCAGCAAGACGCTGATTAGATGCCGGCTGAGTTATGGAGTCTTCCAGAGAGGGGGAGTCGCTGGGCTTGGGGATGCAGCCAAGGGGAACAGTGGAAAGCGATAAATTCCCGTGGCTGCAGGACCTGCTGGTGGCAAGCGCTCAGCGAGGAGAGCCGGGAAGGAAGGGAAGAGAGCGTGGAGCCGGATTTTGTCTCAGCGCCAGCGCCTCGAACGCGGTAAAAGACAGCTGGCACGGTGGCCGCTGCCCTGAGCCTCGGTCTGCAGCTCCCTGGGGCCAGCTCCACAGCCCAGCTTTTGTCTTTGCCACCTGGAGCTGGGAGAGGAAAGCTCCGTGTTGCAACTGGAGCCACGCACACATGCATCAGATCTCAGATCTGCGAATGTGTGGCCGTAGGAGGGATTAGCACACAACAAAATGCCATTAAAAGCTGAGACGCAAGAGATCCAATCCCCCTGAAAGCATGCAGGCCCCTTGGACGAGTTCTCTCCCAGCCAAAGCCCGCGGACTCCCATCTTGTCAAAATCACTGCTAATTAATACCTTTCCACTTCCCACTGAAAGACAAACAATTTACAGGGAAGCCAGGCAAGCCCACGCGTAATCACTCTAACACCTTCTATGTATGTTTTGAAACGTGCTCTCACATTTCATGATCCGTTTATTTTACAAGATGGGTAAACTGCAGACAATTATGGCCATAATATGGCTGAGGTGTTTGGTTTTTATCTCTTTGTAGTAAATTGTGGTTGTTCAAGCCTTCTCAGTAATGGTTTCCACTGCTCTCTTGATTTCTTCCTATCACCCGGCAATGAATATGACTTTTTTTTTAAAAAAAGAAGAGAATGTTATTTTATTATGTCACCTGTTCAACCAGCAATATAATAATTAAATAATTTCTTGGTAAGCACAACTCAATTGAATTAATTCCACTAACACAAATATTGTATGGTACATGCCTCTGAAAATCTAATATTAAGTGTATTAACTCTGTTGCGTGCCATTTTTCTCTGTATAGTCAAAAAGTGCTGTCTGGATAATTGAGCAGGCAATTTTGCTTTTGAAAGATGTTATCAAAGGACATGAGGATTTAATTTCGGATTTTTATTAGAAGACAGCACGTTCCACTTGGGATCCTTGGCACAGGACCCACGGCTGCCTGCTTCAGAGGTGTGTGCACGCCTGGCAAGGAGGGCAAACATCAAAGCTGGGGCTATGGGGACAGTTGCACCACAAAGGGCATCCTTTGCTCTGAGACTCATTCTCTTGATTGCCTGTTCCTTTGGAAATGTCCTTAGGCCACCTTGGCCAGAGGCATTCTTGGACTTCTGAAAATGTGAAACTCATGTAAAAAAAAAAAAAAAGGATTAAGATTTAAAGGTGACAGCTCTGTTAGGATAATCTCCCACAAAAACCCTCTAAACAATGGAGAATATTATCCTTACACCTTTTGATTGTTGGCTGTCCCTTGGGGGTGGTCTCAAGATGTGATTCCAGAAAATAGGCAATCTATTAGCGTGATTTAAGGATTCCTTCCCAAATTCTCCTCTCAGTAGGGCTCAGCAGGGAAATATGGTAATGTACAGTGCGCCTTCCTCCACAGTGACATGGGTGGCCTCCCATTAATTAGGTTATGGAAATGCAGAGCTAAATTGTCATCCGGGGAAAGTAAAATGAAATGGACTCTTTTTTATCTTTCTGCCTCCTGAATTTTGAATTCATTGAATACGGCAGGCTATAGCAAAGGCATTCCTCTAAGACCCTCTGACATTTGAAAGTCAAAAATCTGCAATGCGACCTTCTTTCTTCCCAGGCCCTTTCCTCCTTCTTCCCAGTCCCCCCCGACACCGTCACATCAGGGAGAGAGACAGCCACCGTCCTAAGCGGTCATTTATGTGATAATAATGACAACGGAGCGCTTCCCATGGCACTCTTGATTTTACCGCGTGGCTTTGCAAATATTAGCTCACTTGTGTGTGAACCCAAGATCCCTAGCACTTGGCGACGGTGGTGGCTGGGAAGGGTGTCGGGTTTGCTTTCACACTCAGAGTAGGGAATCAAAGCAAAGAGAGACGGAATAGCTCCACCTTGCTTGTCTTCCCCTCTCTCTATTAATTCCAAATCCATCATGAGCTCCTTGGACCTTGGCCAAATTTTCTGTGGGTGCTGCTCTTTTTGGCTGATGTTCTTTCTTCGCAATCCTGAAGGTCCCCTTGGAAGGCCAGGAGGTGGCCTCCCCCTGTTCCTCTTGGGTTCACCCATCCTGAAACGTGACCTTGCTCTACGCTTCTGCCAGCGCTGTGACGACGGGGATGCAGGTTTGCACTGCAGGGCCAGCACAGCTGTTGGGTGACTCACGGGAATATCATATTTAGCACGTTTCCCCCAGTGAAATGTATGTATTTAGATGACACATAATACTGTTTAAAAGCCAAATCAGCTTGGCTCTTAAACTCAGCCTCATGGAAGAAAATGGAGGAGTGGAAAAGACAGAATGAGCTCATTTGGGAGAGCCATCTGGCCAGAGAGTCCTTTCAGGCCATCCAGGCAATGAGCTCACACAGGGACATCGATCGTGGACGCTGAACTGTGGGGCATAAGAAATAGGAAGTGGCCTTATAACCAGCTCACCCCAAGCATTCGTGGCTCACAAATATTGCCACTGGCCATGGGGGACCCTGATGGCACACAAGCTTTCTGGAGAGAAAAACACAGTCATCTACCACTTGAGTTGATAGGGCCTCTTGGGAATGGATAGCAGCATTATGGCTTTTATCCTCTCTGTAGGTCATCCTCTGAAAGGTAACAAGGCCATCAGCACTTGAACAAGCCAGATGGCCCACTCAGCTGAGACAGGCTCCCCCTGGAACCATCCTCCCCCCGGTTCATCTGTTCCCAGGCTTGACGCTACTGCGCCTCACTGAGCTGGGGCTCAGAGCAGCCCCCAAACACAGGGAGTTTGGGGGAAAAGACACTAAGGAGGTTAATGTCTAATTTTGTTTTTACTGTTCTTCTTGGTGATGTGTGAAGCCGGTGGTGTGCTCAGGGGCGCTCTCTAAAAGCTCTCATTTTGTAAAGTGTGTCACCTTGAACCTGCTCACCTTCGATGCATCTCCCTCCTTCCAGCTCACCTGCACAGGGTCTTAAGATCTTCCTGTTTTCATGTCATCAATTTCCCTTTTCTTGTCCTTTTCATCTGGAAACCCAGGGCTTGCTGTGCTCCCCCCACCCCCACCTTCTGCAGCTCTTTTAAAACAATATTAAAGGAAGCCGGGGCCAGCCCGGACACTTCTGCAGTCCCGCTCCCGACACCTCCCTGTCTGGAAGAGGCTCTGTCCTTTCATCGCTGGCATTTGTCCTGGTCTCTCTGTCATTCCTTGAGTGTGTCAAAACAGCCCCGGCTCAACTGGTTGGCAGCTCAATTATTTCCAAATTCCTTGAAGGCGTGACAGGTGCAACAGAGGAAACAGCCCTTCCTGCCTAGGTCACCTTTCAGCCTGCAGAGTTGGCTTCAGATACAGGCTCTGGGGGAGAGTATCTTTCACAGGTCACCCTGCGCCTTCCTTTCCCATCCTCTCCTGAGCTGGGGCCCTGGCCTCTAGCTTGTGGCTTCCTGCACAAAGTCAGGGCGACTGTTATTCTGTGTTCTATCCTGGAGGCCCAGAGAAATTTTCAGACTTCTCTGTGGCAGCAGTAATGATGCTGACAGTGGTGATGATGATGATGATGTTGGTGATAATGATGGTGGTGGGGGTGGTGATGAGGGTGATGGTGATAATGACGGTGGTGGGGGAGGTGATGAGGGTGATGTTGGTGATAATGACGGTGGTGGGGGAGGTGATGAGGTGAGGGTGATGATAATGAAGATGATGCTGGTAACGGAGATGATGATGGTGGTTGTGTTGGCAATGGTGATGATGATGAAAATGATGTTGATGGCGATATTGGTGGTGGTGGTGATGACAGCAACAGTTAACACTGCAAGGCACCATTCTTAGTGGTTTGCATGTATTAATTACTCAGTCTTCAGGTCATCTGTATAAGCCAAGTATTTTTACTATGACCACCCCTATTTTACAGATGAAGAGATCGAGGCACAGAGCTGTGAAGGGACTTGCTGAAGGTGACACAGCTAAAAAAAGGAATCGGGTCCAGACAGCCTGGCTCCAGAGCTCACGCTCTCAGTCACTGCGCCAACTGTGGAGATGTGCAGTGGTGCTGTGGCGCAGCGGGTTAAGCCACCGTTGGTGACACTGTCTTCCCAGAATGCAGTGCCAATTCAAGTCCCAGCTGCTCCTCTTCCTCTCCAGCTCTCTGCTAGGAAAGCAGAAGAGGGCCCAAGTGCTTAGACACACATGTGGGAGACCTGGATGGAGTTCCTGGCTCCTGGCTTCATCTTGGCACAGATCTGGCTGTTGTGGCCATGTGGGAACTGAATAAGCAGGTAGATCTCTCTCTCTCTCTCTCTCTCTCTCTCTCTCTCTCATTCTCCCTCCCTCCCCCAACCCCTCCTCTCTCCCTCTGCCTGTCGTTCTGCCTTTCAAATAAACAAATCAATAAAAGGTCCAGATGCTTCATAGTCCTTAGGGCAACAGGATTAGAAGCAAATGAAATTGTGCTAATTTTAAGCAGAATGATCATTAACTATGTTAATGACCCCCACAAGCAGAGAGGGTGGGATGGAAGGTGAGTGGACAGATGAGACCCACCAGGCTACATATTTCATCCAAAAGAGTCTTTTGAAGAAAATAATTACAAACAGGGGAAAACAGAGCAGGGGCCTGGCACCTGGTTACCTGACCTCCACAATGGCCCCCAGGGATCTGACCCTGGAGGCCTATGGGTTCTTTAGAAGGCAACTGGGGAATGTACTGGGTCCAGGTGTGGTCAACAACACCGACCACCGCTTACTACCTACCTGCTACCCCCAGGTACTTTTCTTATCACTTCTAAGGCTCAAAGCAGTGTTTGAAGTGAGCTATCAGCAGCCTCATTTCACAGGGGAGGACACGGAAGCTCGGGACGCTTCACGACCAACTCAGGTTCACACAGTCTAAGTTGGTGGCCGAGCCGGGATTTGAGCCAAGACGGTGTGACTCAGAGAGCCGACTCCTTTGCAAATATATCGGCTGCTTGCTGTACATTACCCCCATGGAAATTGGAGTCATCGGTTTCCTCTCGTACACACATGACTCCCGCCTTGGGCCACAGAAGACTCTAGCACAGCCGTCAAGTGTGATTTCTCTGGACAGCACCTGTGTGGCTGCTCTCGCTCCCACACCCATTCATTCCCCGCCCGGTGGATTATTTTTTATGTCCGCAGCCACCCGCTGGATGCAGATGGAGGCTGAGAGCTGGCTCAGCTGAGCTGTAATTCCCCAGTCCCCTCTGTGGCGCTCACACGGCCGGGGTCACATCTGTGAGCCGACATCCACTCCAGCGCAGCGGCTGTTCGCGCTGACAGGTCCCACACTCCTGCCAAGCAACCGTCCGCATTTCATCCATGAGCTCCTGCCACTCTCTCAGGTGGACGCCATCTGCTCACAGAGACTGATCTGCACTTACTTCTTTCCAATCTGGCCTAGAACACCCTGCTATTGACCAAGGCTTGATCTAGTACCTGTCTGCCAGAGAAGCTACTCCAATAATCTCTGTGGACCAAGGCGAGGCAGCCATTCAGTCCATTAGTTCTTCACTGCTGGTCCTTGCCTCCGCAGGGCACATCTGCTAGCCAGGCCATCCTTTTCAAAAACAAAGCAAGCCCCCAGGAGGAGCTGGGCTTTGCTCTTGCGGTAGGATGCTGACCTCTCACTCTGCTTTGTGGTCAGGGTATCAGACTCAGGGCTGAAGTCCTGGCTCTACCACACCCACCTGGAGAGCTTGCCTGGCCAGTGCTACTTTCTCCCTCTTTGGGCAAGGCAAGCAGACCGCCCATCATGGAGATCGGGCCACAGCGACTGGCATGAGTGTTTTTCAAGCGGAGCCTGGAGGGGAGACTCTGTCATCTTACACACCATCCCAGGTCCTTTCTGGTCTTTTCTCGCTTCTGCAATAGAGACGGCATGTTTGGAGCAGGTAAGACTGACGCACAGAGAATGAGAATCGGCAGCTGTCACCCCTGCAGCTCCACCGCCGGCCTCTCTGGTTACATGAACCAATGCATCCTCTCTGTTGGCTTGGGCTAGTGTGACTGCAACCAGGCCAGTTCAGCCCAGCCCCGAGTTGAGTTTCCTGCTGAGTCTCTCCTCTGTGGTATCATGAAAGGGTCTCTTCTCATGAGATTGGTTTGAGAGGCTCTTGAAGGCTACACAGCAAAGTGTTGGCAGCCCAGTTATGTCTGGCTGTGCCTCAGAGGATTCTCTGCTTCTGTTTGGACAATGCTTTTCCTTTCTTTCAGTGATTCAAACTATTCACAAAGAACTTTCACACCCTGTGCCTGCTTCTCTAAGTGCTGTCAGCCACCCTTTAAGACAGGATTCTGTTCATTCAGTGAACAGCCCCACTACGTGCCAGTTACTGGTTTTGGTGCTGGGAACACGCCAGTGATAAGACAGCTCTTGCTATATGACTTCATGTTCCAGTGGGGGATGTGGAGTGGATAAGTCCCTGCTGTAAGTGTGGGAAGTGGCAGGGCTTAGGAAGGGCAAATGGAATGTCCAGGGGCTCAGGAACCATTTTCGACAGGTGACAGGTGCGGGTGGAAGTCTTTTCTGGAGGGTTGACATTCAACCAGAGAGCTGAATGAAGTCAGGGAGAAAGGCGATGGGAAGAGTATTCCAGGGAGATGCTGCAAGTCCAGAGACCCTGAGCAGGAAACACCTTGGCATAAGCTAAGGAGGCGAGGCCAGTTGGATCATGAGACATGAAGGTGAGTCTGGGCAGCCACCAGCCCGTTCGGAGCCTTCAAGTTAATTAGAAGAAGACGCACCTCTGGCAGACTAATCACCACGGAACATCATTGTTTGGGAAACACCTGGACAGCTGTACAGGTAATCATTAGCCATGGCTTAGCAGACACAGTGAGAGAGAAGAACCAGTTCCTAAAGGGAACATTGGATGGAACTCTAAGTCAGTGATGTCTATGAGAAACAGAACATGGGCCGTGTTTGTACTTAAAAATTTTCTAACGGCTACTTTTAAAAAACAGTAAAAGGGAATGGATGTCTTAAATAATTTTTTTAGCTAATATGTCCAGAATGTCAACATTTATTTATTTATTTTTTTTTTTTTTTTTGACAGGCAGAGTGGACAGTGAGAGAGAGAGAGACAGAGAGAAAGGTCTTCCTTTTGCCGTTGGTTCACTCTCTAATGGCCGCCGCAGCCGGCGCGCTGCAGCTGGCACACAGCGCTGATCCAATGGCAGGAGCCAGGTGCTTCTCCTGGTCTTCCATGGGGTGCAGGGCCCAAGCACCTGGGCCATCCTCCACTGCACTCCCTGGCCACAGCAGAGAGCTGGCCTGGAAGAGGGGCAACCGGGACAGAATCCGGTGCCCTGACCGGGACTAGAACCCGGTGTGCTGGCGCCGCAAGGCGGAGGATTAGCCTAGTGAGCCACGGCGCCGGCCCAGAATGTCAACATTTCAACATATGATCAATGTAAAAAAATATGAGATGTTTTAAATTCTTCTTTTGGGGTACTATTTTTTCTTTTCTTCTCAGAATTATTTCTTTATTGAAAGTGGGGGGGGGGAGAGGGAGAGAGAGAGAGAATCTTCTATCCAGTGGCTCACTCTCCAGATGGCTGTAACAGCCAGAGCTGTACCAAGCTGAAGCCAGCAGCCAGGAGCTTCATCCAGGTCTCCCACATGCGTGCAAAGGCCCAAGCATTTGGGCCATCTTTCACTGCTTTTCCCAGGTCATTAGCAGGGAGCTAGATTGGAAGTGGAGCAGCTGGGACTCAAACTGGCACCCCTATGGGATGCCAGTGTCAAAGGCAGCAGCTTTTTTTTTTTTTTTAGATTTATTTTTATTTATTTGAAAGACAGAGTTACAGAGAGAGAGGTAGAAACAGAGAGAGAGGTCTTTCATCTGCTGGTTCACTCCCCAGATGGCTGCAATGGCCGGAGCTGCGTCAATCCGAAGCCAGGAGCCAGGAGCTTCTTCTGGGTCTCCCACACGGGTTCAGGGTCCCAAGGACTTGGGTCATCTTCTGCTTTTCCAGGCCACATCAGAGAGCTGGATCAGAAGAGGAGCAGCCGGGACTAGAACCGGCGCCCATATGGGATGCTGGCGCTTCAGGCCAGGGCTTTAACTCGCTGTGCCACAGTGCTGGCCCCAAAGACAGCAGCTTTACCCACTGTGCCATAGTGCTGGCCCCTGGGTATTATTTCTTCACAATCTGGTGCATATTTTACACTTACAGATTTTTCAACTCAAGTACTAAGTTTTTATCAGAAATACCCGAGCAGTATTTAGATTTCTTCAATGTGTGGTGAAACCATAGCTTTACATAACCAGGTTGTTCCAAACATACTTAAAAGTTTGCCAGTAACACACTTAGTCATCAGTATTTGAGTTAATGAAAATTAAGTTAAAAGTGCTTTCCTTCGGTGCATGAGACAGATTTCAAGCGCTCAGCAGTCATGTGCAGCCAGTGGCTTCCGGAGTGGACAGAGGAGGTCTGAGAGCCGCTGGATGGCTGAGAACAGGGAATGGCATAATCTCGTTACCTCCTTTATTGGGAAGATCTTTATGGAACCTGTGTGAAGAACAGACTTGTGAAGGGGCCAGGAGGGAAGCGAGGAGGCCAGCTGCAACTGGCCGGGTGGGAGACATGGCCCTTGTAGGTGGTGGGACAGCTGATAAGGAGGGTGGTCCGGTGCACAGACTTTGTTGCTGGAATGGGCACCTCACCTGAGAGCGAGATCACAAGCTGGACTCTTGGCTGTCGGTGGGCTTCCTGAGAGGCTAACAGAGATGAGGCCTCAAGATCCCTTACTTGGGTCGATGCTGTGGCACTGTGGGTTAAAGCCACGGCCTGCAGTGCCAGTACCCTGTGTGGTGCTGGTTCGAGTCCCAGCTGCTCCAGTTCTGATCCACTCCCTGCTGATGTGCATGGGAAAGCAGCAGAGGATGGTTCTAAGTGCTTGGGCCCCTGTGCCCATGTGAGAAAACCAGAGGCAGCTTCTGACTTTGGCCTGGCTGTTGTGGCCATTTGGGTGGTGAACCAGCAGACAGCAGATCTCTCTTTCTTTGTCTCTGTCTCTCCCTCTCTCTATCTGTAACTAAGACTTTCAAATAAATAAACAAATTTTACAAAAAAAAATCCTTTACTTGCATGGACGGCTCCCCCTGGCTTGGATTTTGTGATGAATCAATTTTTAAAATGCTATTTACGGTGGGTTTTTCTCATTCTAAATAAATATTCACTTTTGTATCTGATTGTATTAATAATGCTCCCCCAACAGAGGCCACCAGATTGAATAAGCTTCAAGTCCCATAAGACCCTGGATTAGCATCTGCCCTGAGGTTCGATAAGCCATATGAAAAATGAGAAACTGAGGCTCCAGGTTAAAAATGACTTGACTAAAGCAAATCAATAAGTTCCGCACGTTTTTCTGTAATGAGGCACTGTTCATCCAGTAAGTTGTCTTCAGATAATCCTCTTTCTCCTGGGGTGATCCACTCTTTTTCACGCCTTCTTCACGTATTTCTAAAGCCAGCCTTGAACTGTATTATCCTTCTAAACGCAGCAGGGTAACTAGGAGAGCTGCACCCTGGGTGTGCTTTCCTCTGAGACACTGCACTTGTTCTGTGGTTAGGAGGGGTGTAACCTGATGCTAAAAAAGTCAAATATCTGGGCTTGGGATGCTGGCTGTGCCACCAACTCACCACGTGACCCTGATCAGTAAAACATGGAGAATAGCACCCACGAACAGGGTAGCTGTCTGGATTAAGGGAGATACTCCATGCAATAATGAACCAAGTCCCTTGCAGACAGTAGGCACTCACCTCTTGTTGTTATTGTTACCTTGTTGGCTTTTTGGTGCCTTTTCTTCAAGGCTCCCTGGTCCGCTCATCAATCCTTCGTCAAGGCCAGGGTCTTGGCCCATCTACCTGTCTGGAAAGAGTGAGAGAATCAGCCCAGCATGACCTTTATGCCACCTTACCCAAGTGATCAAATTCCTTCTCCCAGGGGTGAGAGAACTGGACACTGTGTGTCCCCTCCCTCATCAATACGATGCACTGAGAAGGTTGTATCCACCTCGTTCTTAACAAGTATTTAACCTGAACTAATCAGCCAATCCAGAGAGTGGGGCATTCTACTCTTAAAAAACAATGTCATGAAAACAAACAAGCAAAAAGAGGTGGGGAACTATTCTAGAATAAAGGGGTCTAACAAGCTCGGAAACCTAACACTACAAGGAAACCTTGATTGTAGCTGGGTTCAAGTAAAACATTTGAGAGGCTATATTAGAGGACTGGGTTAATTAAAGTTCACGCTAATAGGTGTGATATTGACATCACAGCTATTATCAGTCAGACGTGAACAGCAACGCCCTGTATAGCATAAAAGAGAAGAAGGTCCCTAGTTTTAGGGGATGCCTGATGAAGTAGTTAACGGTGATGGAGTCATTAAGAAGCAAGAGAGGGAGAGGGAAAGTGGTGAGCTGTCAACACTGTTCACCACAGAGTTGATGCCAGTGCGGCTACACTGCTAACACTGGGGGAAAGGTAGAAGAGGGCTTTGAGAAATTCATAGAAAAACTGAATTAAAAGATAATGAATATTTTGCAATGAACGTTTAGAAGCTCACATGTGTGTGTGTGTGTATGTGGTACCTTTCTCTCAACTGCTCTGTAAATTTGAAAATTAAATTTAAAAAGCCATTGTTCTTCACAGCCACTGGGCCCTTTCTGCTCAGTGAATTGTTGGTCCTGCCGTGGCCAGGTAGTGGGTAATGGACGGCTTCCATCAACAGCAATGCCAGGACTCATTTGATCACTTCACTGGTGCCAATCAATGTTTCTCTGCACTCTGTCATCTCCCTGTGGGCCACGGCAGCACGGGGAGAGGCACGGGTGGTGAATGCAACAAAGGTTTTTATTACATGAGATGGAGTTTCCAATCCTGGGATTCCCAGATCACCCTGTTGAGGGGTAAAGCCAGGTGCCCCACTGCTATTTTCTCCATCCCTCTCCAGGCAGGTTCCTCCCTCCATGACCCTGGCCTCCTTGTGTAGTTCTTGTCCTAGGAGCCCATCACACAGTTACCTGGCCACCAGGTCTCTGAGCTGCCAACTATATTAGGCTTCTACATGTTACCCCGGGCTCCTGGCATTGGGGTATACTCGGGTAATCCAGCTTTGTCCGACTTGTCTGTTCTCTGCCTACCTAATGTCCCATTGGATGGGGGAGATTCTGTTATTCCAATTGTTTTCTTAAAACTGCAAGACTTTCTTGCTGGCCTCCGTAACAGGAGACTCATCAATCCTCATCACATACTCAGCCCACACCAGCTGGCTTTCTCCCGTTTTACGTTTAGAAAATCTACTGTAATAAATGGTTCCTTTTAAACTCTTCTAGTGTAACCTTTCTTGGTTGAGTGGTGATAGCAGAAAGATCATCCGTATTATAATCCATTGTTTCTCTGTGTGTCTTCTCGTTTCACCTCCAAATTCTCTGGGAAAAGGGACTTACCCTCTGACACTCAAACTCTCTCTGATGCACAGAATAGTAGGAACTCAATAAATGTTCAGTGAGCAAAAGACTCATCCATTGCTATAACAACAGCCCCTTGCTAACTGGACAGTGGTGCGGAAGGAACAAGCATGTCCTCTGACATATCACACGGCTGACATTTCATACGGACCTGCCTGGCGTCTTGAGCCTTCCATATCAATGTGATGCAAAAGAAGTGTTGGGAGGGGACCTCCTTTGCTCAAGGCACAATGCAGCCTGTACTTCTTGAGCTTCTACAGGTCAAACCCTCATGCCCTCATGTAACAATCATCCCTGGGAGCCAGCGAGCCAGGAACCCCATTGGTGCCAAGGTTGAAGGCTTACTGATTGCTTGTAAGCAATTCCCCACGTCTTAGGGGAAGCTGACCCAGGTACGCAAGTCACCACCAGGTGAGGCAAGAAAACTAAGTGCTCCAAGAAGAAAGGCGAAAACATTGTCCCGAGTCCTGCTTCTGGAACGAAATGGACAAGCTCTCAGGTTAGGAAATCTACAACAGATCAGGAACAAGGAGGAGATGTGTAGAGCTTGCTCCCATCACAAAACATTCTGGCCAGTGTTGAGCTCCGCACCCTTGAAGCATACAGCATACCCCTCAGCTCCTCATTTGTAGAGGAGGAACCAACAAGGGGACTTGAAATTTGTGGGAAAATAGAATTACAAGGTAAGCTTGTGTTGGTACAAAACTTGTTTGAAATCCACGCATAGCTTTTTTCATGACTCACATTTTCCGTGGACTTTTTCAAGACCCCTTATTAAGGATCGTGGTGGGGAAGTTACTGGCCCAGGTCCCACAGCAGGTGGTAGCTGAGCCAGGACCCCCTTCGTCAGTTCCTCACTGCTGGGTTTGTCTATGGAGCTGGTGTGAGGCACAACTCTCGGTACTAAATATCAGACTCCCAACTGCTGACTCAACTGGCCAAGGGTCCCTGCTTCTAAAGCTCCCCATGTGATACTAAGGAGAACCACATGTCTTCCCATCCTGTGTTTTTGATGATTTGACATTGGCAGGTTTTGTGCAAGACCGGGCTCTGTAGACCATCAGGAGTCTGGATCACATCACTGATGGCACCCCCTTCCTCTTCCCTTCAAATGGTGGGCTTCCCTGTCACCTTGTAGACACAGTGGATGATTTAATGCATCATTTGGCTCCTGGCACTCCCTCACTCAAATCATCACCACGTTCTGCTGAGGCCAAAGTCCTTATTGTGGCCTGGAAAGCATTCCTCCCGGGGACTTGTGGTCTTCAACCTCTTGCTTGCTCTCTCCCACCACCTCCTGTTGCTCCTGGAACCTTCTGGAAAAGGCTCAATTTTCAGTGCTATTTCCTCTGCCTGGAACAACCCTACCTGCCACTGATCTGCCCTGTGGCTCAACCCCATGCCTCACCCAGTGCAGACAACCTGCCTGCCTTGTTCAACCATTTTCCCCCATCACCCATACCTCCCTTGACTGTCATGTATTTATTAGGTGTACTTCTTTGTCTCTCCCCAGCCTGGGAGCTTTGTTTGCTTCATTGATAGCGTCTAAGGAGCTGAAAAAGCCTGGTAAGAGTAGGTATTATAATAAATACTTGTGGGGGCTGGCACTGGGGCACAGTGGGTTAAGCTGCCTTCCACTTGTAACATCTGTCTTCCCTATCCCCTTTTCAGGGTGCCAGCAGCTCTGCTTATGATCTGGCTCCCTGCTAATGTGCCTGGGAAGGCAGTGGCTGATGGCCCAAGTACTTGGGTCCTTGCCACCCACATGGAAGACTCTGAAGGAGTCCTGGCTCCTGGCTTCAGCCTGGCCCAGATCTGACCGTTACAGACATTGGGCAAGTAAACCAGCAGATGGAATCAATTTCTGTGTGTCTCTCTGATTTTCAAATAAATAAATACTTGTGGAATTAATTTGCAAGAAAGGGTTTGTTGATCAAAATACCCTCAATCAAGTGAGCAACTTGGCTGGACCTATGTGGTCCTTGTCATGCTGCAGATGTTCAGTGCCTGCAGAGATCCATGGTGAGGACAGAGGGCATTGGTAACTGTGGGCCCCCTGCACCAGAGGATGGTTAAGGGGAGGTCTTCCGGCAGGAACCCTGGGAACAGCCGAGGGAAGGTTGCTTCTGCCCTTGGCGAGGTGGTGACGGACGAATACACACAGATGCCATGCAACACCCAGGGATGTGAAGGATTCTGGGAGAAAGGCATCATTATTTTGGTAAGGGTGGATGACAGGTCTTTTAGGGAGTAAACCATGGTCCAGAGGAAACATACAGAAATCATATTTTAGATGTTCAAAGAGCCCTGACAAATTCCTGCACCCGGATCCATTTTTAAAGCTTTAGTTGGCATGGTATGGGGCAGACAGTGTGGGCTGATGAAGTGGATGAGAAAATGCCACAGATGCAGGGAGAACAGGAAGAAAGGGGCAGCTCTGGAAGGAGCGGCCTCGGCTTGGGGACCCCCGCCAGGAACCCCAGAAATGGTCCCTCGTAAGGATTTTGCAAATGATCCAGAAGAAAGTGTATCCAGCAGAGTCTGCAACTGAACACTGACCTTGCACCTTCCTGGCTGGTGGGACGCCAGGGCAGTGGAGACAGACATCGGAGGTCATCAGGGCTGAGCATGTGGTGGGGAAGCAGCAGACGAGCTTCACTGGGCAAACTCTGGACATACATACAAGGGAAAATGGCCTGGAGACGTCAGCAGGACCCAAGGGAAGGTCAGAAGAGGCACTGGCACTCCCGCTGGACCACCTCAGCCAGGTTAACAGTGGATGCCGGACCCTTCCGGAAATGGGCATTGGTCATTAAGGGATGGAGTTCATTTTCCCACTGCTTTTTGAAGTTGGGAAATGTCTGCCATTCTCTCCCTATCTCCTGTCCTGAGGGTGCCTCTTAACTTCCCCCATCCCACTTCACACCTCTGGGCTTTCGATTGTGTCTTTCCCACCACCTTGTGAGCCCCCAGCACCCCTTCTTTTCTATCTTCCCCAACCACACTCACCCCTCACTGCCCTGGGCTCCCTGCTCAGATCTCTGTGGAACGCTTTAATATTTGCAAAAGGTATCTTCCAGGCGGGCACTCACTCACGATTAATGGGATGCATGATTGGATCAAGTCTGTGTGTTTCAAAACAGACACAGGGAGATGGAAAGACGCCAAGTCAGCCAGGGGAGGGGACGCCATGGCCAGAAAGCTGGGCTCCTCAGTCTGGAGTGAGGACCAGCGAAACAGGCAAAGGAGCACATGGAAACCCTTGAAGTGGAGAGGTGAACAGGACCTGGCTCACTGAATCAGAACACTGGAAAGACGAAGCCGCCAATTGTGTTTAAAAAATCCTTTCAAGCGAATGGAAGCCTCCTTGAATCTTTCTGAGTATGAAGCGTGATATTCTTAAAAATCAGCTGTTTGGGTAAGATTTACATACTGTTAAATACACCTGTGGTGAGTACAGTTCCATGAGCCTTGACAAATGTATACATCCGTGTAGCCAACATCGTTATTAAGATGTAGACCGTGTCCATCAACCCATGAACGTTCCTTCATGCCCCTCTAAAGTTAATCACTCTGACCCAATTCCTTGAGGAGCCACTGACTTGCATTTAAACAAATTTTTTTTTGTGTGAAGCACACACACACAGATGCACACACACACACAAAGACAGTAGATAAATATAGAGAGAGTTCCTATCTACTGCTCGCTGTTGAAGTGCCCACATGGACAGACTGGGCCAGGCCAAAGCCAGGAACTAGGAATGCAATCCAGGCCTCTCAAGGGAGAGGCAGGAGCCCAATTACTTGAGCCACCACTGCTTCCAAAGTCTCCATTGGTAGCAAGCTGGAATCAGGAGTGAGAGCCCAGAATCCAGCAGTCACTCCCACCTGGGATTCAGGCATCCAACCGCAGGCCAACAGCTGCTACGCAGTGGTCTGCTTTTCATCACTACGGATTAACTTGCTGCTCCAGCACTGGTACCCAATTTTCATGTCTGGCTTGTTTGTTTGTTTGGTTTTTGCTCAGTGTCGTATTTTTGAGGTTCATTCCTGGTGCTGTACATATCAGAAGTTACATCTTTTTCATTACTGTATATTACCTCATTTTGGCCATGGTACAATTTGTTTATTCATTTATCTATTATTATCTACTATTCCAGTTGTTTTCAGTTCGGGTCTATTATGAATAAAACTACTGTGGACATTTGTGTACAAGTCTTTTTTATGGATAAGACACAGTACTGATAAGTAAAATTAAAAAATCTCAGAGCTAGACAGAACACAAAAGAGGGATCCTAATGTGCTGAGTTCAGTCTTCTGCCTCCAGCCCTCTGCTTTCTCCCCGCCACCACAGTCCTGAGAGAACTGGATGTTTGGTCTCTGTTTGCCCCCTGCTAGGGAACTCACGGCCTTTTTTTTTTTTTTTTTACAGGCAGAGTGGACAGTGAGAGAGAGAGACAGAGAGAAAGCCTTCCTTCTGTTGGTTCACCCTCCAATGGCCGCTGTGGCCGGCACGCTGCGTTGATCTGAAGGCAGCAGCCAGGTGCTTCTCCTGGTCTCCCATGGGGTGCAGGGCCCAAGCACTTGGGCCATCCTCCACTGCACTCCCGGGCCACAGCAGAGAGCTGGCCTGGAAGAGAGGCAACCAGGACAGAATCCGGCACCCCGACGGGGACTAGAACCCGGTGTGCCGGTGCCACAAGGCAGATGATTAGCCTAGTGAGCCATGGCACCTGCCTAAGCCATGGCGCCAGTTTCACTGCCTTTCAGAGCTGCTTATCAGACACTCCTTCAATTGCTAGAAAGTTCTCCATGACACTGAACTGCAGATGGCCACTGGATAGGGCCCTGGTGTGGTGCTGCAATGAAGCCTGGTAGCATCCACACAGCTGGGTATTTTACAAAGGTCCCCCGAGTGACTTCAGGTCTTCCCCGTTTCAGTCCACATACCCTTTGTTCTGCCATCCACTCCACTTGAGACTCGCTTGAGCTGTGGTCAATGCCTCTTCAGCTGCCTCATAACAAACTGGACGCATTGCTCCAGCAACTGAACACCTGCCCAGCACTGGCCAGCAAAGCCCACGTCTGCACACAGCATTGCCTGAGGTTAGCTGGGGCTCTCCATCACCCATTGCTAACCCCACAGAGCTCACAGGCAGCCAGGCAGCCGCCCGCAGGCTCTGCTCACACGTGCTGCTGTTAAACCCTATCCCCCCATCCTGTGCTTCATGCAGTGGGCAGCAGATTTATGGAAATGGCACAGACCTGAAAATACAAATTGCTTCAGAAATGAATCAGACAACTTCATGGTTGAAAGACCCATAATGGCTTATTATGGCAAACTGGGATGTGTTGTGCTGCCCGTGCCTTGCTTTTCTAGCTGACAGCGGGATCAACAGCTATGTTGAACTCAATGGTTCTGGAAGCCCCTAATAGCTCCTAAAGTTTGTGATGCCTTCTCCTCCCACCAAATGTTCTTTGGTGCCACTGTCAGCAGCATGCAAAGCCAGCTGGGCCAGGGGCTGCCTCAGCTGTAATGTCATCTTAGAGGAGAAGTAGTAGAAGAAAGAGAAAGGTAAGGAAGGGTAGGGAGATGCGGCATTCCTGAAAATCCCAAATGTCACTCTGCAGGAGACGGGCAAGGTGTGTCACCCGCACCTGGGGGAAGACGGCTGCTAGTGCCACCCACATGTTAAGATGTTACTTTTTATAGTTTACTTTTTATTTTTGACAATGTGAAATGCATTCATCTTTGAATTCTTAGAAGTGCAGAAAAATTTTAAAGAAAGAATTCACCTACAATTCTGTACAGCAACAACTACCATTAATATTAGTGTTTCCTTTTAGTCACTTTTTATTTCTTTGCTCCTTAAAAAAGAGTCTTGAGAGACACATAATTTTTTTGACAGGCAGAGAGACAGTGAGAGAGAGAGACAGAGAGAAAGGTCTTCCTTTTGTCGCTGGTTCACCCTCCAATGGCCACCGCGGCCGGTGCACTGCGCTGATCCGAAGGCAGGAGCCAGGTGCTTCTCCTGGTCTCCCATGGGGTGCAGGGCCCAAGCACTTGGGCCATCCTCCACTGCACTCCCGGGCCACAGCAGAGAGCTGGACTGGAAGGGGGGTAACCAGGACAGAATCCGGCACTCCGACTGGGACTAGAACCCGGTGTGCCGGTGCCGCTAGGTGGAAGATTAGCCTAGTGAGCCGTGGCGCGGGCCTTTTTTTTCACATAATTGTTTTCATCTCTCCTTTGACCCATCCCTCCTTCCAATGTATGCCCACGTACTCCATGTTTTGTAAGAGAAAGGGGCATAAACACATCCCCCTACTTTAACACTCTCTTGACCATTTTCCCATGCAACTAAGAATCCTTTAAAAACACAAAGTTAATGATAGTGTAGTATTCTTCCATGATACACATAAACTGTGAAGCGTAATCATTCCTAATCTTACATACTTAGCTTGCTTCTAGTATTTTCCCATTACTGCCACTCGGAGACAACCGTTCCTATACTCAGAACTTTCACATTCTCAGTTATTTTTCAGTTATTTTAAGGATATACTTTTACCACTAAAATATATTTGAAATGTACTTTCTTGAGACTTTTCATTCACATATGTATACATAAGTATGTGTATATAGATCGATCGATCGATCAACAAATCACTCTCCACAGTCCTGATGTGGTCCTGCCATCCTACTTCAATCAGAAATTTCCAAAAGCAATGGCATGGATCAGCTGTCAGCATCACTTCCTAACTGAATACGACATAGAAGAGAAAAAGTAGAAAAACCCTAAATTTCTCTCCAAGGATCCTAAGCCCCAGAGGTGAGTGGAACATGAACTATTAGACAGAAAATAGGTGGTTAATTGCTATAAAGTAAACAGCCACACAACCCTGGAAAGCCAGAGGCACGGGGATGTCACTCAGTGAGACTGGCAGGTGCTGCACCCTTCACCCTGGCAGTAGCTGGGATTGGGCCTGTGTGATTAGCGGGCTCCCGGCCGCTAGTCTGCTAGGCCTGCCATGACTAAACACCACAGACTGGGTGACATAAACATTGGCCGTGGACTTTCTCAGCAATCTGGAGGGTGAGCAGGGCTGGTCTCCACTGACGCCTCTTTCCTGGACTTGGGGATGGCGTCTTCTCCCTGTGTCCTTACATGGTCATCTCTCTGGGTCATCTGTGTTCTGATCTCTTCTGATAAGAACACAGATTGCGTGAGGACCCAACCCAGTGGCATTATTTGGATGTGATCATCTTTATAAAGGCCCCATCTCCAAATGCAATTGTATATCGAGACTTAGGACTTCAACATGTGAGTTTTGGGGGGACACAGTTCAGCCCGTAGCCCTGACCTAATGGAAGTACTGGTGTATGAGGCGGGCTTTGGTTTGTAATCTGGACTCATCAGCCTCCAATGCAGGGATCCGGGGCTCTGCAGGTGTCCCTTCCTCCGAGTGGTTCTCCAAGTCCTCAGGGAATTCCTCGTTCCTCATCATGTTGTATGGAAGCTCAAGCCACTCGGAGAAGCCACATAAACGCACTCTGGTTAACAGTCCCCGCTGAGCCCCGTCTGAAGCCATCCCAGCCCAGCTACCTGACACGTGAGTGAAGAAGTTCCAGGTGAGTTCAGCCTTCAACCCTTTCCTAGCTGTGTTCTGGTTGAATTTCTGATTCCTGGAACCTGTGAGCATAGTAAGATGATGTTTTATGTCACGTTTTGGATGGGATTCTGGGTTAATCAATGTTATTCCACTGGGTAACGAAGACCGCACACGTTTCCATCTATACTTGCAACAACTGTTCTGAACAGCATCCTACATGCTCTCTGGGGCACTGGGGTGGCATTGGCATGTGACTCACAGTGCAGTCTAAGTGATGAGTGCTTCGCCAGAGGAAATGACCTGGAGCGATGGCACAGAAGCACCAGGTTCTCACACAGGTGACAGTGCGGAGTCAGATGGGTTAACAAGCACGTTGGTCCCTGTGGAAAATGCGAAAGCAGAGTCCCTCTAAGAGGGTACACAATGCTTGCTTCCCTCAAAAGTTGCCTTCAGCAGGATCAAGGTGCTAAATCCTGCTGCATGTTTTCCCCCAAAAGCTGCCTTTACCAAAAACCAAAGAGCCTGCCCACTCCTTAGGAGCTTCCAATCCTATCATGAGAATAGCAAGGGAGTGGGGATTCCACTCTTCTGAGCCCCCAGGTTACTGTAGAAACAAGTTGCCCACCCCACAAACACACTTCTGATGGCTCTTCCACGTGAGACAACTCTTTCATGTGAGACAAAGGACCGAGATCATCTTTCTCTGCTACCTTTTCACCCATAACAATAGCAGGAACAGTGTGCTGAGGTCAACCCCAGCCCTCCTCTCCAGCCGTGGGCATCCCTATGTCCACGGCCTGTTCCCAAAGGAATTGAAGGCAGTTTTGTTTTATTTTACATCAAACTTCCTCTTTAAAACAAGATGCTCTTTAAGATCCCCTCTACTAAGTTTTCGTGACGCAGCTTGGACAATCTTTGTCTCACCTACCCCTAAAGCAGAAGCAACGCTTTGCATCAGGGGACGCAGGTTCAAACCCCAGCCCGCCACTCACTGGCCAGGCAGCCTGGGCAAATCATTTAAATCATCTGAGCCTCGCCTCAGTCAAATGGAAAAACATGTGCTTTACCACATGGGGACTGTTGTGAAGATTAAAGGCTTATGTGAAAGTCAGGTGGAGAGATGTCTGCTGAATCCCTTGTTAAAGTCTCTCTCTTTCTCCAAACATCTCAAGCCATCTGCATTTTGCTCTGCCCTAAAGGATGCCAAGTCTCCCCTCAGTTGAGGTCTCCTCTCTCTCTCTCTCCCTCCCTCCTTCCCTGGCCACTCCTGAGCTGCACGCTGTCCTCCCTGACCGAGGCTAAAGCCCATGCAGAAATGCACGAGACATGCCCAGAGGCCGGCCTCCTGAGCTGTTACTCACCCCCTGGTTCCTGTCAGCAGGAAACAACCTCGTCTCAGTTCCGTCACCACTTTATCGTCTTCTGCAGCACCTTCGTGCTCAACTGCTTGGAAACATCCTCTCTCCTTGTCACTAATTTCTCTACCAGGGCTGTCACAGGGCCTGTGAGGATATCCTCATTGTGAAATCTAGAGGTCACTTAGCCCTGACGTCCTGACACTGGCTGCAGATGCCTTGAAGTCATTTCCTCTGTTTCTGCCATTCGGCATCCACTAAACATCCGTAGGTGACGTCTTATCTGCAAGTGATGCCCCAGCGGTGCATCACGGTTAGGAAGTTCAAATCCAAACCTCCCACCAACTCTGCATCTCCACCTGTGTTCCCTCTCTTTGGAAACCAGATGGACATTCCCCCAACCTCCCAAGCCAGAAAACAGGCTGCCAGCCTGGATGCCCCCTTAGCTCAGAGCTCCTTAGCCTGTCGCCTCTCCCCCGTCCCAGCCGCTGTTATTTCCTGTTTAAATTGCTCCCATGGTCTCCTAGCAGGTCTCCTGGCTTCCAGTCTTGCCCCATCTCGATCCATGGCATGGCCTGAATGATTATGTCTGAAAGCATTTTTCATTGCACAATCCCTGTATTGAAAACCCTCTTGGTTCTCCACTGTTCTCAAGCTGAGTTTCAAACTTGGCTTTGCACGTGCTGTTCCCTCCGCCTGGAACAGCCTCTGTCCACCCTTGTGTCTCCGTTTAGATGTTACTTCTGGAATACTACCTCCCTTATGCAGTATTCCCTTTGGAGCCTTTGCTTATCACACAATTGCTGTTTCTCTATTGCCTAGCACTGGGGCTGGTGCTAATTGAGTGTTCACTGGCTGAAAAGCAGGGATGGGAGGGATGACTACCTGCCAATGGCTTTTGAACTTGCCACAGAATCACCTGGGGGCCTTGTGAAACCGCAGGCTGGGCTCCCACCTGACTTCCTGATTCATGCCGCCCGGGGGAGGCACCTGCGGCTGCTTGTCAGGGGTTACGAACCCCCGCTTCCTGCAACATCAAGGTGCCTGAGGGTGAGGGATACTTTCAAAGAAAACCGGAGGTTCCGTAAAGTTCTGTACCTCTCTTCTCCATAGCTTCCTTAACGGTATTTTATGAGATTTTAGCTTCTGAAAATATTTTCAGGAAACTAGTTGGGCTCTAAGGTAACCAGAGCACATGCCCCATTAGGGCTCAAAGGCAGCACCTGGAGGCTCATTAATGGGTTGCCAGGCAACGGAACAAAGGTGAGGCTGAGGCTGGGCTTAGCAGTTGGCAGGGATCTGAGTGAAGGGCTGAGGCCTCCAGTCGGGAGAGTTCTCGGGGGACAGGGCCCAGGGACCGCTCTCAGGCTTGCCCTGCATGTGCAGTGGTGGGGCGTGATTGGCACACGGAAGGGCACAGCATCCCTGGTGGACAAGTTCTTGTTGTAACTTGGCCTCTGAGGGTTGGGGATTATTTTTCTCAGAAGCACTGAGAACCCATTGGGGATGTTTCTTAATGAGGTATAGGTAAGAAAGGACTTCTTTCTGCTCAACATCTGCTTTTTAAAAATAAGCTTTATTAGTTTATCTTCATTATAAAAAACAAACTTGGAAATTTAAAAAGCAAAAGAAAAGCATGTAATTCTATGTCCCCTGAAGGAAATCCTGTTTTGAATTTGACATCTATGCTCTAAGAAAAAAAAAAGGATTATTCCACATTATAGACATGCTCTTTTATAAGACAATACTTACCTGTTTAACTTGTTGATTTTATAAAAAAATACCTCCATAGAGCAAATATTTATCAATGTTTCTAACTATTCTTTTAATACTCATTAAATCTGCTCTATGTACTGTACTGTCTTTATGCCTTTGTGAGAATCAAAGACAATACCTATTTAAAATTTAGCAACTCCAGCATGGCTGTTTAATTTATATATTCACCAAGAATACATGAGTGCATCTCCACAAACCCTCTGCAGCTCTGGCCATTGTCTGTTCACATTTTTTATTGGCCCTATTGCTTGGGTCTTTTCATGTTTGGGATCCATTTCTTTGTGTCTCTTCAAATGTTTATTTTCCTTTGTATTTCTCTGAGATGTGCCTGTTCCTGTACTCTGTTTGTCATTCCATGGGCCTTGCTTGTGTTTTTCCCATTGATGTATAAAAGCTACCTATATGGCAAAATAGTACTGCTTTCTCTAGTTGTTTTTTCCACACGGACACAAAGATGCCTCTGATCTGTAATATATATACAGCTGAACTGTTGATGTTCTAGGAAGTTGCAAGCTTTCCTTTTAAAATCGAAAAATAAAATTAAAATCCTATCATTTTTGGAAGTTTCCTTTTTATCTCCTGGCCCATAAGAGGGAGGAGAGAACACAGAAGGAAGCCAAAGAGAAATGAGTGCAGAGAGGAGGAGAACACGAGCGAGGGTTCCAGTCCTCACATTACATTCCCAGGAGACTGGACTTACACAGGAATCACCTGGAGACTTGCTAAATGCAGGTATGATGCGGGAGGTCCAGGCTGCCTTGCTCACGGGCTCCCAGGTGAGGCTGATTGTCAGGCCAGCACCCGTGGGCTCAGGGACCACTCTGATTCCCCGGAAATTATCATAAGTTTTGAAAACTCTCTCCTCTCTCTTTTTAAAGCAGAGAGAATCCTAACTGCTTGCTGTGGACAGCCACAGGTCTTTTTTTTTTTTTTTTTCTTTCGAAAAGAAAAATATGTCCGCTTTCCTGGAGTAACATCCCTGTGCCTCCTAGCCTTGTAGAACATCCCACTAAAGACTTTCCAAGGCCAACGTGCAAGCATAACACGTCCTCTTCTCGGGTCTTCTTGTTGGGCTGGGTAGAATTAAGTTGAGGGGCCAGTATGGAGGTGCAGAGGGTTAAGCTGCCACTTTCGATGCTCGCCTCCCCTATCTGACTGCTGGTTTGATTCCCTGCTGCTCTGCCCACAGTCCAGCTCCCTGCCGATGCAGAGACAGCCGCAGAAAACGAACCAGGTTCTTGGGTCCCTGCTGCCTGGATGGAGTTCCTGGCTCTTGGCTTTAGCCTGGCCCAGCCCTGGCTATTGTAGCCACTGGGAGAGTGACCCAATGGATGCAGGTGCTTGCTCTCTCTCTGTCCTTCTGCATGTCCAATAAATCTTTTTTAAAAAAATTGAGTTAGAGATTAATTGGCCTTTTGGACAGAAGCAGGTTTTTTTTTTTTTTTTAAGAAGGAACAGCTGTCATTTAAGCTGCCCCTCCCCCTATAATGACCTAATGAATCTGGAAGCAGCAACACAGTCTGAGGACAGGGGCTCAGGAGAGGTGGATTCTGGTCCTGGCTCTAACACAGTTGTTTTGCATCTATTAAACTTTCTTGGCTCGACTTCTTCAACTGCAGAACGGAGATGATAATAGAGCCTTGCTCCGCGGGAAGATTTGGAATAAGAATTTCCCAGAGGGGTCCCTGGACTTTCTCTAGGAGCAGTGACGTCATCCATCTCTTACAACCACCCCTGCACCGCCTGGGCTTTCCAATCTCCAAGCAAGTTTCCACAAAGCTTTTGGCTAACTGCAGAATACATCACAGCAAACGAGGCTCCGGGCACTTCTGCAGGGTCCTGAAGCCAAGAAGTGGCCCGAGCCCTGCTCATGCCGGCACTGTACGGCTGGGGATACGGGCTCCAGCTCCGATTCGAAAGCACACTCATGGACATAGGGCTGCTGACCGAACACAACCAGTGGCTCTAGCAAGGCCACACCGGCACGAGGGAGGGGATGGAAAAGCAGCATTTATGGAGTGTGTTAGCTCACTTTCCTGCAACAATCCCGGGAGATAGGGAGTGTCCTTCACTCTGGGCAGCAATGGAGTCAACAACTGTCCCAAGGTCACAAGTAGGAAGACCTCAAAGCCCCGATCTGCTCCAGGGGTGTAGCCCAAACCTCAGTCTCACAGCAAAGCAGAGGTGCTCAGAGCAATGGAGACTGGGCAGCGGGGGGAGGGGACCTGCTGACCTTGGGCAGGTCATGCCACTTGGTTAAGGCTGAGGTTTCTCCTGCCAGCACCTCTCACACACAGGCAGTGAGACGGCGCCACTGCTCAGGGCTGGCCCACAGAGAGCCCACTGAGTAGCTCAGGGCTGCCGGCAATACCGACAAACAAACGACAGCCCACCCGTGCCCCCGTCTCATCTGAGGACAGCAAGGCGGGAAGACACAGCCCGTTTCGAAGCTCCACGATGTTGTCAGAGAACAGAGCATCCATCTGTGCCTGCCTTTTTTTGGTGTGTGTGTGTGTGTGTCCCTTCTAGCACGGCGTCGGAAGGGGGCAAGGGGCAGGTCGAGGGGGTCCCACCTGGTCCCACGTCTGCCTCCTCCACGTGGCAGCTGCCCCGGGTCTCGGTTGCCCCATGCTGGCCAGCACCCACAGGTGCTCTGCAGGCTCCGACTCCTTGGCCTGCTGCTCCCCACTCTCCCGCCCGGGGTCCAGATGCGGACCCCACCAGACGCGGCTGTCTCTCGGGGCGCACACCCGGGCCCCTGGCCCTTCCCCACTGGGTGATCTCACCCGGTCACCATCACGTGCCCCCGGGCTCCTCCCGGCTGACTCCCAGCAGCAGCAGGCTGGGTGTCACCTTCCAGCCCTCCTCCCGCCACGCGCGGGCCTCTCCGCTCCGGAGCGCTTACTTCACCCCATAAACTCGGCTAATGCTTACCACATGCTCGCCGGGCGGCCGGCCCGCCCTGGCGGGCGCTGAGAAACCCCTCCCATGACGGACCCTTACTCCAGACCCGGGAGCGGCGGAGGCGGCCTGTGCTGCCGGCCCCCAGGACAAACATGACCTTGGACGCCTCTACGAAGCCATGTCCACTCCTCTGAGCAGGCGGCGGCTTTGAACCAAACGGTGCCTTTTGTCCCTAGCGTTTAGGAAACCGATGGCGCCCGTTTCTCGTTTGCAATTACGGCAACTTGGCGCGGAACCCCCACGCCCCCTTCCACTGCGCCCCAAGCGCAGAGCCCCGGGCGGGGAGCAGGGCGGCTCCCAGGGCGCTCGCAGCGGCGAACCCACCCGCCCGCCGCTCCCGCAGGTCTGCGAGGCCCGCCACACCTGCACGTGCCGCACCTGGGCGCCCGCTCCGCCACGGGGCTCGGACGGGCGGCGCCGCCCTGCCCGCGCGCCCGGCCGTGGGGAGCGCGTGCCGTAGACGCGCCGCCTGCAGTCCCCGCCGCGGGTCCCTAGGGGGCGCAGCCGGCGCGGGAAGTCGCCCGAGTCCAGCGCCGCTGCCGGCGCGAAATTGCAGGCGGGCGGGCGCGTCGAGTTTGAAAACAAGCGAGGGCCGTGGGGGCGGGCCCCGGGAGCGGAGCCGCCTCCCTCGGCCAATCAGCGGCGGGCGGCGGGCGCGGGCGGCGCGTGCGGCCGGGCTGTGAATGGGGAGCGGCGGCGGCGGCGGCGGAGGGCGAGAGCCGGCGCGCGGGCGGGCGCACTTTCTCCTCAGCGCCGGGTGGGGGCGGCGGCGGCGGCGGTGCCTCAGCGCCCGGCTGGCCCCTCTCGGACAGCGCGGCGGAGCCCCGCGTTCCGGCCTGGCGGCGGCGGCGGTCGCCCCGGAAAGCTCCGGGCGTCGCGACGAGCGCTGCCCCCGCTGACAACTTCTCCTCCGCCTCGCTCGACCCCCGCCGCGCCCCTCTCGCGGGCACCCGGGACGCCGCCCCTCGGCGCTGGGCGCCGCGTCCACCCGGGGCCGTCCCGGCCGTCCGGTGCGGCGTGGCGCTCCGGGGGGCAGCTCCTCGGCATGGTCCGGGGTGCCCGGCCCTCGGTGACCGCCGGCGGCCCGCCGCCCCCGGAGCGCGCGGGGTCCTGGCCGGGCCCCCGCCTCGGCCGCGAGCGCCCGGGACCCCGCGCGGCGCCAGGCACCGCCGGGCGGCGGGCGGCAAAGTTCAGCCCGGGCCGCGGGCGGTGGGCGCTGCTGCTGCTCCAGCTGCACTTGCTGCGGGCGCTGGCTCAAGGTAGGCGCGGGCCGGGGCCGGGAGTGGGCTCCGGGGAGACGGGCGCCGCCCCGGGGGCGGGCTGCGGAGGTCGCGCGCCGCTTCGGGGTGCAGCGCGGCGAACTTCGCGAGCGCGGGTGCGCGGTGTCCCCTGCCGCCCCCCGCGAGCCGCCGGGCCAGGACTGCGGCGCGCGGGGTGCCCGCTAGACCCACCCGGGGCGGAGGAGGGGCAGGGGAGCGCCTCGAAGCCCACCCTGCAAAAGGAAAGCCTTGCAAGGGGGGGAGCCCCAGGCACCCGCTCCTGGAGAGGCTGCCCGAGTCCGACCCAGCGCGCCGAGCTGGAGCCGCTGGACGGGCGTCGCTCTGTGCCCCCGCGGAGTCTGGGCGGCGGTGCGGGGCTCGCCCCCGCGGACCCCCGACCCCCACCCCCCCACCAGCGTCAGGTGCAGCCGCGCCAGCTGCAGGGCGCCCCCCTCCCGGGCAACCCCGGCCTCCCGCAGCGCCCGCCTGCCCCGAGCCCGACCCCCAGGTGGGACCGAGCGGTCGGTGGAGCAAAACTTTCCGTGCCCACAGCTGTGCGGCTTGGCTTTGTTTCCCTCGCCCCGTGGGCCTCGGTTTGGAACACAGGGGTGATCACTGCAATAGGAAGCGGCGAGCTGCCGGTTCCAGATGACCTCTGGCACGGCGAGGAGGGGTCTCCGTGAAAGGAGCTGTCCCCGGCCGGCCCGAGCCCTTCGCCCGCCCCTCGGCCGGCACCCTGTCCGCTGCAGTTCGCTGTCTTACAAGAGGCGGTGGGGGAGAAACAGCCGCCGACATACCACCCATTTCGGATGAGGTCTGTAGGTTAGCCAGGCTCTTCTGCTGTTGGCAGCGCTAGTCCTATTAACTTTGGGCTGTGTTCATTAGCTGTATCCTGGAAAGCCATCGCGGTGAGGAACTGGGTGCTCGGAGGCTGACTGACGTGGGACAGCCTTGAACTCCAGTTCTGCGTCACGTGCGGATGATTTAGCTTACTGCACAGGAAAGGGTTCAAACGCACCAGCATGTTGAGGGTCCGAATTCAAAGCCCGCATGCCACAGTTTAGAAGCGAACTCAACATTTTTAAACTGCTTATCTAATAGTATCTGAATTGTGCCTCCCCCAGGGGTTCATAATGGGTTCCGTGAGGTCTTACTACGTGAAAACAAAACGTCCTGCTTATGCTCAATTTAACTCCAGCATTAGTTGTACAGTTTTCATTTCTATTTGTGCTTCTTGTTTAATATCTTAGTCTGGAAGCAAGGCGTCTGTTAAGTCATTTTGTAAAATGGGATCTGGATTGCCAGAGAAGCCAGGTTTAACTGAAGAAATTGAAATCACTTGATTTGACCTTTAGAATAGAAATGGTGTTTTATTATTGAGTTTCTTTTAAAAAGTGACTTTTTTTTAAAAAAAAAGTGACTTGCACTTTACAGTAAGATATTTGCATTTATGTGTTTGAAGATGTGCACAGATTGAAACAGTGGGGAAAATCGGTGGCTTTGTTTTGAAGTTTATTACATGGATGTAAAGTTTTGGTCATTGGCACTCTGAAGGCTGTTTGAAGTATTTTTACAGCTGAAAAATGAATGAAAATACGTTAATTAAAATACTAAGGCAACTGCTAAACTTTCTTAGGGAGGAATATTTTATTCCTTGTCAGTAAAAACATTGGTATCTGTTTTACATTTATATGGTTTGTAAAAGTGTACAGATCTTTTAGTGTAGAATTTCAAATAGATTGTCACAAATTTTAAATTCATTGACAGGTTTCTGTTCTCTGTGCTCTGTGAAATGTGTAATATATCCATCATTTTTTATATCATATTGAAAATTCATATTACAGAGGAGATGTCACCGTTTGACAAAAGCTCATGTATCTTGAAAATGAAAATTCTGGTGCTGCTATAGCGATTTCTGATGGGATGATGAGCCGGTCATATGCAAGGAGTGTGATCTCTTGAATCTTATCAGATACAATGTAATATTCTAAATGGGGTAGTTACCAGTAAGTTGCAACTGGTCATAAGCACCATGTTGTTACTATGTAGCGAGGTGAAGCTATTGGGTAGGCTGGGTCATATCATCCTGGGGGAGAATAAATGCATCCTTTATCAGTATAAGTTACATATAATCAGCAGAAGTTGCAAAAGAAGATATTGTTGACCCTGGAGGCAGTTCAGATCTTACCAAAAACAAAAACAAAAACCACCTTTTTAATGTTCTGGAGTAACTCTGTTCTACATGGTAATAAGGAGTTGCACACAGATTATTGGTGATTATTTAATTGCTTGTGACTTTTCTAGATACTTAGAAAGCCAAATCTTTAACTCTGAAAGGCAGGTGGCAATACACACTCTCTTTATACTTTCTGCTGAGAAGATAGGAGTGGCTTGGGAGAAGGATGGATCCTAAGTATCGCATGTGGTCAGTGGTACCTTTAGCTTGACTGCTGATGTATTGGTTCTGGTGGTTTTCAGGACACATCATAGATGGAGTTTGTACTCATCAGTCCCAGAGGGATAGGAGTGCTCTTGTCAGTTACGGTCCCTGGTTGTTCATAGCATGCAGTTTCTCCCTGCAGTTGTTTCCAGTCTCTGAGGCCAGTGGTTATCAAACTTGGAGCACACACTCTCCCCCACCCACCGGCTCCCTGGGGGATTGGTAAAACTTTAAGGGACCACCTCCTTCTGTGCTAACTTGAGCTGCAGCTTGCTTTCTCTGGAATTGTGGCATACACTTGAGTTTCAGAACCGCTGATGTGCACTGCTTTGTTTCTCCTCACTCCAGTCTGCTGATTTCCCCAGAACTCTCTAAGCTGGTGTTTCTCAAGCGTGGGTGCACATTGGAAGCACTTGGGAGCTTTCAGTGTTGCGCCTCCATCTCTCTTCTAGACTTTGTTGAATGGATTTGAGGTTTGACCTGGGTGTCGAGAGAGCCAGGCTGTCCAGGTGATTAGAATGTGTAGCCAAGTCTAAGAACCGCAGCGCTTAGCCTTTAAGTGAGATCACAGGATTCAGTTTTCCTTCAGACATTGTCCTGGGCGTCCAGTCATCCCCCAAGTCATTCCAGCAGCTTATGGACCTTAAACCTGTCTTTACTAACACCTGTCCCAGGTTCATGATCTCTCTGAGCTACTTGCTTTTAAGCTGCGAGTTCTGTTTATTCCTGTGCAGACTGCTGAGCTCCTACTTGGGTGCTCATCTGGAGCATGCATCATAGTCACCGGTGAAATCCTAAAAATAATTGAAAATTTGAGCTCCACTTGAGGTCTGTTGACTCTCAGAATTGGGCATTTTTTAGAAGTTTGACAAGTGATTCTTGTCTCTCTTGTTACATTTTTATTCTTGTGATGGTTGATCTCATAATCTCTGGGTTCTCTGCCACCCTAGCATGCTTTCCTGTGGCCAGGATCACTGTGTTAAGTCAGTTCCCAGCCCTGGGTGGTCTCCTAATTAGGCTTTTCTGTCAGTTGTTTGCTGGGGAAATTACAGCACAGTGTTAATCGAGGTCACTGCAAGTCTGGTTTCCTTTGAGCCCGCACTGCCTTCTGTGAATCGACAAGTGATTCGTTGCCCCTCTTCCTCTTATCCCTGGCCCCTTCCCCTCACAACTTTAACTTGAGTTTCTAGGAGTCCCAGGCTACCTTGCTTGGGCTGTTGCATATTTAACAGGTGGTTGTTGGCTACCTTGTTGGCCTTGCAAATCCAGTAATAGCCATTATCACCCTGTACATCCAGGAAGCTTCCTGTGCTCTCAAATATTTAGGTGAAACAAAGTGGAAAGACTGCAAGTTAAATGGGTAATTAAGTGATGAATGATAAGTCTTTCTAGTTAAATGTACCAACTGCCTTGTACAAGGGCACTTCAAAAAATTCCTGGAAAAAATGGAAGTATGTTGGCCAGAAAAGTTGTGAAATTCATGCATTTTTTTTCACCATACCCATAGCCATGGGCTTTTTGAGGAGCCCTTGGGTGGTTTTTGCTGCCTAGGATGGGGTGTGTGAGATGGCGTTGGTCTGTGGCAGGCAGTGTCATTCTGCTTGCTCTCTGTCCTTCCTCAAGGTGTCCAGGAGCCGGGAGACTAGGGATATTGCCTGACTACACATAGAGAAGGGAATGCACATAGCAGCAGGAGGAAACAAGCTGGATTGTGATGGCTCATGGCTTCAGTTTCTCTAAGCAACTTAGAAAATGGTAATTCTGAAAGTAGGCCCTTGAAGTCCAATTCATGAAAGCAGAGGGTGGGAATGAAAATCTGGGTGAAAGGGATAGTATGAAGAAGAGGAACACTTAGGTTAGAAAATGCAATACTGTTGATTTCAGTTTTATTGTTTAAATACTCTTGGTATACAATGATACATTGTGTGTAATGTAGCTGAGTATCTTAGTTCATGTAGTCCTTTTATTCTGATTTGACTTCAGTGGTTCTGTAACACATTTTCTTAGTTTCCCCTGAATTTGTACACTTCCCAATTAAAAAGTCATGAACAACTGTACCCATAATCCTGAGGGAGAATATACGGTTAGTTGAGCCTGCAAGTGGCACCTTCTGCCATCCTCTGGTGGCACATAGAAATTACAGTTAAAATTTTTAGTGAATTCCTGAAATGCAAATCCATCATAGTTTGACCATACCTGAGACCTGTTGTGAAGAAGTTTATTGCAATTAATCTTGGAACTTCATTATATTAACACTAGTTTTACTGTATCCAAACATACACACCCACAAATATTTGGGATCATTGCTTCAGGAATCTGTTTATGCATTTGCTGTGTTGGTATTTAGGTGATCTGGCTTCCTGACAGTTCTAAAGCCAGAGACTCATTGCATTAGGCTGGCCCCATTCCCCTGTGGTTATTGTGGGAATGAGAATATTTTTAATAAAGCTTTCCTAGAAACACGATGTAGTGAATGGAGAAGGCATTGGGCTAAGCGCCGGTAGCTCTGGTTTTATTTCGTCTGTGACTGCCTTGCAGTGTGAGCAAGTCGGGTAGCCTCTCTCGCTCTGTTTGCTCGTCTATAAAGAGGGAGGCGGTTAGACTCACTGTTCAAATCTGTTCTGCTCTGATTCTCTGATCTTCTGTATGTTGTCACATCCTTTCTGCCCTCACCAGACTCTCTAAGTGTGTCTCCTCTTTGGGGATTCTGTAATTCCATATGTCTTAGTCCCTGGAATTTAACTCTCTTCATTTTAGTTTGCCAGGTATGTTCAGTGTTGAAGACAGCATTTCTCCTGAGATGCTGCTAACACATGATGCACTTACTCTAGCCTTACAATGGTTCATGCTCAAAATTTTAGGTTCTCTAAAGCAAAGTAGTGGCATAATTTATCAATGTAAGCTGTAAATTTGGAGAATTAAATAAGCATCTTATTTTAAGAAAATTTATCTAAGTGGTCAGAAGAAGAAAGAGTAATGAGATTAATAGAAACCTACCAAAGGTAATTGATGCTCTGAGAGATATAACAAGATATGGGATAGGAATTGGTTGTAAGTGTTGCTGTTTACTGGACAGTGACCATAAGTAATGAAAGAGATTAGTAGTTGGTGTTTGAGTTTTCTGTGCTCAACCTCATGTTGTTTTGGCTTAATTGTCTTCATTATGGACTTTTAGTAAAGCAGAGAGTCCTTAAAATTAACACAAGAATTATTTTTCACTTTAATAGGCTTAGTTGACACTAATGCTCAGGCAATATCTAGTGAAGATACAGCTATCAATCCAGTTTCTTGACAACTGATATGATTTATTTATTTACTGATCTTTGGAGATTAGCTTGTTGAATGGGGCTAAGAAGGTACTTCTTGATGTTTTTGGCTTTGTTATATTTTAAAAAATATTATGATTTTTAATCGAGTAGTCTTTGCAGATGTGAGCTTTAGAAAATGGGCTAGACCCTGGAACTCATATTATGATGCAGAAAAAAAATCAGGTTTTGGTGCAGTGGTGTGCTGCTTTTTCTGAACTCTGTATTCTGGATTTGATTCTTTAGCATGTGAGATTTGCAGTGCTCTGTAAGTTTGATTTAACACAGGTGATGTTTTCAAGAAAAGAATATGGGGAAGTAACCAAAGAGTGACTGTGGTGGCCTAGGGGAGGAATATGAATCCTACTATTGTCTCTGTGACTATTGATAATAATTGGGGATGGGAACTTGAGTACCCCAAGAAATCTGAGTATTTCAGACATGAAATAAGGAATTTTTTTTTATGTCATTGTTGTAACCTAGTCACATTTACACAAGGTGGTCACTTCCAGGGGTGGTAGTGTCTGTGGGTTTGTTTTTTTTTTTTTTCAATGTAGTCATAAATTTATTTGTGGTATGTTTCTGATTGTCAGGGTTTTTTTTCAGAGTGAGGTTCAGTTCTGCCTTGACTTCTCCCTAGATGTTGGAGATGATGCAGAAAGAACAAGATAGTGTGTGACCAAGCCCCTCTGTACGATGGAAGTCAGTGTTGATTTTATATACAAACCACCAGATGGCAACAGAAAAAGTCTTCGCATAGAATATAATCTGTGGTTTCCACAACTCCATTGTTTCTTCTGTGGCACACTACTTTACAACATATTTATGCAATAGGTAAAATTTTTGGTTAAGAACAAGATGAGTTTATAATACTTGATGATGCAATATCACAACTAGGAAAGAGGATGGTGGGGAAGGATCAGTCACCTAGATAGAGTTGGCATTTATGCTGTGTTGTGTGGGCTGTACCCAAAGAAACAGGGACATAACATGATGTGTATTTGTTTAAATGATTATTTATTTGAAAGTCAGTTGAACAGAGAGGGGCAGAGAGAGAGAGAGAGAGAGATACCTACCTGCCATTCGCTGCTGGTTCACTCCCCTACCGGCTGCAACAGATGGAGCTGTGCTGATCTGAAGCCCGGAGCCAGGATCTTTGTCCGGGTCTCTCACGTGGGTACAGGGGCCCAAGGACTTGGGCCATCCTCTACTGCCTTCTCAGGTCTGCCATCCTCCACAGCAGAGAACTGGATCAGAAGTGGAACAGCTTTGACTTGAACTAGCACCCATATGGGATGCCAGCACTGCAGGCAGTGGCATTACCGCTTTGCCACAATGCGGGCCCTGATTTGTATTGTATAGTTATGCTTTTACTTCTGATGTAAATTGTTAGTACTTTAAATTTGAGAGGCAGGGAGAGACAGCTTGTGCTCCAATCTACTGTTCAGTCTTCAGATACCTGCTGTGTTTGGACCAAGACTGAAACCAGCCACCAGGAACTTTTTTTTTTTTTTTTTTTTTTTGACAGAGTGGACAGTGAGAGAGAGACAAAGGTCTTCCTTTGCCATTGGTTCACCCTCCAATAGCCGCCGCGGTCGGCATGCTGCGGCCGGCGCACCGCGCCTATCCAAAGGCAAGAGCCAGGTACTTCTCCTGGTCTCCCATGGGGTGCAGGGCCCAAGCACTTGGGCCATCCTCCACTGCACTCCCGGGCCACAGCAGAGAGCTGGCCTGGAAGAGGGGCAACCTGGACAGAATCTGGCACCCTGACCGGGACTAGAACCCGGTGTGCCGGCGCCGCAAGGCGGAGAATTAGCCTACTGAGCTACGGCCACCAGGAACTTGATCTGGGTCTCGCGTGTGAGTGGCAGGGACCCAATTACTTGAGCCATCATTGCTACTTCTAGGATTTGGATTAGCAGAAGCT